>NC_132992.1:26510000-26520000 GCF_048564905.1 Vicugna pacos | reverse complement strand
ACGGAGACTGAGCTCCAGAGAGGATGAGTGACTTGGCCATGGTCCTATGATTATTGCTACATAGAGCTAACCCTCGTAGAGCCCAGATTCCAAAATGAATTTGTTCAGTTATATTGAATTGATTTATTTTTCTTCCTCCCAACTTAGACAGAATAGGGAAATTTATTCACATGCTACCATTTCCTTTTCCTCAGGGGAATCTTAATGGACTCCAAAGTTGGATTGTTCTGAGGGAGAATAGTAGTAAGCATTCCTGTGGTTTTCTGTGGCCTCAGAATAGCCCAGGTGAGGAAACTGAGACTCTGCAGACGTTGTGAACGGAGGTGGCAGTAAAGGGCGTGGTGGTGGATGGTGGCACTGAGAGTCGAACTCAAGGCTTCCTGCTCCTCACCCGCAGCTCCTTTTCCTGCACTGCGGTGACCGGGGTAGCAGTTGGAATAACTGTTGGGGAAATGCTGTCAGGATAGGATTGCAGGTTTTCGTGTCAAAGTACAGACCTGAGCAAAAAGCAGGAAACGAAGAGCTCTTTACCGTCATGCCATCACTTCCAGTGACTGAGTCCTACCTTGTTCGGCAGTCTGACTTCCTAGCATAGCATATTACCAACAGCATTTTAGTTAATAATGAGTGGCAGGTAGACTACATTTGGGTCTGTTTTCTTACAAATGAAAGTTGTTATATTTTGAACAAATCCTTTAAGTATCCAAATACATTTTTTTCCTCTTTTATATCCTGTTTTCTAATTGCACTAAGAGAGTATAATTGGAAAGTGGTGACCAGTTATAAACTGAGTTGCTAAAGGAAGCCTGAATTTTAATCCCATGTTTTATGATCTATCCTTGGGATCACACCTCCCCATCTTAACTTTTGCACTAAAGTTAGAGATTTTGTTTTTTGTTGTTGTTGTTTTTATAATTGTTCACTGCTCCCCAATTTTAGTGGACATCCAGCTCCCTGTTAAGTCTCAAGTATTAAATGTGTGCATGAGTGAATGAGTGAGTTTCTCACTAAGCATCACGGTGACTTTCTACTAAGAGGAATACCATAGATAACTGTGTTTTCCACAGAAAACACGGTATTTTCCTGAGATTTTCCTAAATGGAGTCGATACGAAAATGGAAATATTCTTAAACAGGAGAAGATTATCTAAATGTTCATAGTTTTTTCATGAAAATTAATCATCTGCAACTTGTAAGAGCTCTTTTTAACAGGGAGGCTGGCATTATAATACAGTTATAAGTATATTGACTATTCTTGAGTCTGAATATGAGGCAAATTAAAGTTTCTGAAGAACCTTTGGGAAAATACCTCTGTTCACATTAAAAACTGGTCTTGTTTACTTCCTGAAGATTTTATACACCTTTCCTAGCTTTCTTCCATATAGCAGTGTGTTTCCCTGGCTTTGAAGTAGCCCACCATTAATAGTGATATCCTTCTAAAACGAAGAACATAGTTGAATGAAATTTGCTGTGATGATGAATGTTTTGTAGAATTCCAGTTTGTTCTTTTGATTTTCTTAAGGAGATATGCTCTGTGTGTAATTCCTCCTCCCCACAACTGACAGTATGTTTTCTTCAAAGGAATTACTATTTTTTGTTCTTACTCTTTGAATGACCTTAACTTCAGTTTTTAAGAAGACTGGTTTAGGGCTTCTGGCAGTGTGCTAGGCCATTAGAACACGGTACTCTCATCTCTAAAACTCTAGCTTTATATTAAGGAAGGAATTGCGAGAAAGCATCTGTAGGTGTTTGTATCTACACCGTTTCGATTTTGAATGGTCCCTTAACAATACTGGGATACTGACTGATTCCTTTGGAATTCATGTTCTTTATTTTTCTGTAGTTTATCAAGAGCTATTTGAGTGCTCACTGTGTTCTGGGCACTGCATTGGTTTCTGTAGTGGATGGAAAGAGAAATAAATCTCATAGCCTTCCCATCAAAGAATTCCCAGCTTAGTGGGATATGTGAAGCATGTACCTAGTACTTACCATTCTACATGTGCTTTTAAAGGTAAAAACATGCTGGAAGGAGTCAATGGAAAGGTATGTTCTGGTCTGTAGAATTACAGAGGCCTTATGGGCTGGGGGAATATGGCTGCAGGGGAAGATAACTGAAGACAGAGAGCTGTGTGAATCGAGGAGGGAAAATGGAAAAGTGTGAGGTCTGCTTAGGAAGAGTCCAGAGCCACTCACTGAAAGCTGTGTGAACAGGCATAGTGGGGCATGATTGGGCAGTTTCAATTAGGATCATTAGGTAGAAGATACTGAATTCAAGACTGAGGAGGCAATGGGAAGCAATCGATGGTTCTCAATAGCACAATGCCAAAATCAGAGTTTTGGGTTTTTTATGGTAATGCTTTTCAACAAGACAGACGTGAAGGCTATCATTTGGACCTAGTGGTAACCAGGATTCCCAGCACTTTTCTGTAACTCCCCTCCCACTCGTCCACTATAGAAAATATATTGGAATACACTGAAGAGGAGTTATTATATAAATATGTATATCAACTTTCATTTATTTAAAAAAATTAAATTCACTTAATATTAGTTATAAATTACTTGCAATACTTTATAGTTGATCATGACACAGAGCTGTGTATTGTGACAGCAGTTAAGAACCTTAGGGTGAAGATAATACGGCAGTGCTGTGTAGAATGGATTGAAGTGAGGAGATACTGGCTAGAGTGAGAGAGAACAATAAGCTATCGCACTATTCTTAGAAAATTTAATACTGGTCTGAACTAAGGTTTGCAGTGGAAATGAAGAGGAATTAAAGGCTCTAGGACATGGCAATGTACATGATATTGGTGATGAGGAAGTAAAGGATCCTAGGATGAATCTGAAATTTCAAACTGGAGAATCTCTTTTATAATAGACATAAGAGTTGCTTTGAATTGGGAAAGGAAGAAAATTGAATTCAGTTTGGGCTACAAAGTTGAGGATCCAGAGCACATCTTATACAATGCTTCTGTAAGGTTGGGAAACTGGGGCTCCTCCTCAGGAGTATGGTGTAGACTTTTAAATCATCTGTAGATGGAATGTTCTTTCCAAGTCACTTCAAATAGGAGGACGCACTCCCTATTCTATATGTGAACCTCATTTAATTCTTAACTATTCAAGTAATTATTTCATCCTTAAGTTATTAGTGATTGAATTTTATTGCATGGTGCCTTAAATTTTTCTGCCCCCTTAATGGTGGTAAAGTGAGTGTAAGGAGTTAATGCACATTCCAGGAGCAAGCACTTCATTGAGAGGAAGTGAATGCTTGGAGCTTCTCTAACTCATTGTAGACAGGGATGTTTCCAGGGCTTTGCCAACCTCTTGTTTATCGATTACACAAGTTTAGTTAAGGGCCAAGCATGTTTCCATACCCATTGCATGTAGGAGGCTTTCATCATTTTATGTAATTTTAAAACATTTTTAAAAATCTTAAATAAAAGACTTTTCAAGCTTCTACACCACATGATGTTTTCCATTTCTTGAAAGCTCTATGATATTCTCTGCTATCTGGTCTAGACAATTCAGGTGAAATTCCAGGGGTAGTCATTTGAGCTTATTTTGGACCCTCAGCTTTTGTTGATAAAAGTTGTATTTATGGGTAGGCATATTCTTCTATCTATAGACTTGCTTTTTACAACCAGCAGAATGAGAAAATGACTTATTTTCACTAGTTTGTGAAAGAAGTATAGAAGCACATTCATTGCATGATAAATATTAATGATAATGATTATGCTGAAAGCTTTTGTCATTCAAGAAGCTCAGAATTGGAAATGAGATTCCAACTATGCTTTATATACAGTATAGTCAGCAGCATTTAATGAACTCTCTGTTCATGAAATCCATGACTGTGGGTATAAGCAGAGGATGTTTACTGGAAATTAAAAAACAATCTACCTTGGCCATTAATGTTGATATCTTGCTGAACTTCTTATAAATCCTTCTAACCGTAGACAGCTTTTACTGATTAGTGTTCTTCCCCTTACATTTTTCTCGACAACTTGGGAGGGAAATTTTAAGATATAAAAAACAAACTGGGGTGAGGGGGGATAAATTGGAGTTCGAGATTGGCTGATGCTAATTATATATATAAAACAGATAAACAACAAGTTCATACTGTATAGCACAGGGAACTATATTCAATACCTTGTAGTAACTTACGGTGAAAAAGAATATGAAAATGAATATATATATATGTTCATGTATGACTGAAGCAATATGCTGTACACCAGAAATTGACACAACGTTGTAAACTGACTATACTTCAATAAAAATGTATATTTAAAAAAAAAGCAAACTGAACAGGTTGTTACGGATGGAGGATTATTGTGGCAAGAGGGTAACTGGGGAAGGACCAGTGGAATTGCAAGGTTGAGTCACAGTCTGAGAGATAAAAGTAACCAAGGACTGAGGACGTGATTTCCTGTGATTTTTTTTTATATATGGAAAATCATTTTAAAATTTTACAATAAAGTAGAATTGTCTTAGAACTTAAAAAAATACTTTCATTTGCATAGAGTAATACATAAGAAAACCTCTTTGTTGGCCAGTATTTATTTTTTTAGTTTGATGTAAGGTATTGATTATTGATATGTTTGTCATTCCAGAATAATTATTGCAAAAATTAATCACTCCCCCACAAAAAATAAAATTAAAAAAAAATTATTGCAGAACTACGTTGATTTGTTTTTCTCTTTTAAAAACACACTGTTGGAAACAGTTTTTGTCTATCTTGAGAGAAGTAGTTAATTTGGATGTCAAATTATATTGTGCAGTTGTCCCTTTTAAAAAAGAGCTATTTCTTGATTTATAAAATTAGGTAAATAGACTTGGGGTGGGTATGGAGGAGAAAAAAAATTTTTGCCTAAGCCTATCAAGACACCACATCATTTTCTGATAACTCTATAATTATGAAGTGGAATGTTGAAATTGCAGAGTGGTAAATCACGTGATTTTGTTTTCCTCCCAAATGATCAAATGCATTCGATTCAGAATTATTGTGGCATGAATTTTCAGGAGGGTTAACAGCTCAATTCAATTGTCACTAAGCCTGGCCTCTCTGCAGTTGCTCCTTCTGCAATCTAATGGTCATTGTCTGACCCCTGCCCCTGCTAACACTCGCCCCTTCATCACCACCCCCCGACCCCCTGCAACACACACACCTGTGGGAGGCTGCAAATTTGTCAGGATGGTGTTCTTAGTTATGGTGCCTTTTATGTAGATCTGTGTTTAATCCTGTGCTGTTTTCTCCCATCGAGTTTTAAGGCTTAGATACCAAATTTTGCCTCAATATTTAGAGTTTCTTTGAGCCTAATTAATTCATCCTTTCTACAAAGAACTCCTAAACCTCAAATTTGCCTTTTCTCCTAGAGTTGGAACTCCTCACACTCCTGCGTTCCATGAGCAGCTCATCTCTCAGCTCCTTGTTGCATTGTATTTCTGCCACCTTATCCATTGGCTTAGGTCACTTTTCTGTTTTGATCCTTTTCTCATGTCTTTATTTAGTTATTACCTGCTTAAGGCAATTTAAACAAGCAATAATAATAACAATAGTATCTGATACTTACATAGCACATACTATATGCCACGTACTTTCTAAGAGCGTTATGTAATATTCGGGTATTTAATTCACAGAACAACGTTGTAAGACAAGTAGCATTATTATCCTCATTTACAGATGAGGAAACCGAGGCACAGAGATCTTGAGTGTCTTGCCTCAGGTCAAACAGTAAATAATGCCAAGATGATTCCAGAGCCCAAACTCTTAATGATTATGTTAAACTGCCTCCCCGGGAAAAAAGTATTTTGTCACACAATTCTGTGTTGTGAAACTTGTATGGCTAAATAATTTCCATGAGTCAAGAAGCTTGTAAGTTATCACTATAGTTTGCAAATATTATTGCCTAGATATAAACTCATCAAATTTCCCAGTTTATCCAAAAAGATGTCTTGATTTTCTGTAACTCTCAGGCTTTTACATGCTTGTGTAATTCATTTACTTATGTCATATAACGCTATATGTCTTTATAAAAAGGAGTCTTAACATATAAGTGCTTAACCTTTACTTCTTAATGATGAGCTTTTAAATTGTTATTGTGCTGACATAATTAGGTGTAACACCTAAAATGCTTTGTGTGTATAGCTATAAAAAGAAAGTAATGTGATCTAGGACTGACAGTAAAGCTGTATCTATGAAAAAATCCTATGGAAGGTTGAAATTGAATGTGGTAACTGCAATTATCTAAAAGAAAGTCTATTACCTTATGATAAAACTGTCAAAATAATGATTGGGTACTCCCACAAATTGTGCGAAGAATCAATAAAACCAATATTACGTCACGGTTTGAGAATTTAGGAATTCCACTTTCTCCTAATTCACAAGAGAATGCTAATATATTTAAGAATGAGATAATTGCAAGGCTTCCTCCCCCCACTTCATTTCATAAAAAACCTCTAATAGAGTAAATATTTTTGCTTGAACAGCTTGATGAGCAATGTTCTTGTAAAGTAGGAATAGTATTTATTCATTACCCAGATAAAAATGTATAGACAATATGAGCTATTTTCTTTTTCCTTGCAAGGGCATGAAATGCAGCATTTTGAGTAGATCTCCTTTGTTGATGGTGGATAATGTCTGCTTCATTCAGGCCCCTGCCTTGACCTTCTGGGTCATAGTCAACCTGTGATGTCATTGTATATGAGCTAACCTTTGTATTTTAATGGGGATTACCAAATTATTCTTGCCAAAACTAAATTGTGTAGGTTGGTAAATGATTTATCTTCTTTATTAAGCCACCCAACCTCCAACTTTTCATTTTTGTCTTTCAGTCTAAGAAGGCATTTTATATAACTAATACAGGGATGATTTTTGGTGGACTGTGTTCCTTGTCTTGTTTTATCCCCTGGTCTCACATCCATAAATATTGTTGACTTGAAGTACGTATTTTGTTGATAATGTTTCTCCCATTTACTGATTGAGTCAATGACTCCAGGATAGAGAGAAAATTTAGGAATTTTACAGATAACACGTAAAGCATTGGAGTAGAACTCTGTTCTTTAAAAAAGTTTTGATGTGTTTTATTTGACCTATATGACAAATATTTGACATAGATAAGGCACATGTTATTTTACAGTTTTATAAATGATAAGCAAAGCTCATGATAAATGACCACCCTAGTCATACAGTTAGAGAGGGCAAGAGCTGGGACTTGAACTCAGATTACCCAGGCCTACCTGTTACTCTGTTTACCCTTGTTATGTGCCCAAGGGAACAAACAAAGGCAATGAGCAAGAGAAGGGACCTTCTGATTTCAGAGTCATCTTCTTTCCATTATTTAGTGAATGTGAATTAGTAGCATTGTTCAGAATATTACCCGAGAGCTTGGTTTCTCCTAATGTCAGAGAAGTTTATCTCCTTTCTACCTAAATCTTGTCTGTTACAATTTGGGTGAATTTCCACTTGATGAATTGGAATCCCGGTTTGATCCTGTGCTAGCTGTCACCTTGTTAACTTCTGTGAGAGCTATAGTTTGCTCTTCTTTAAAACTGGAGAATGACATGTACCTTTCAAGGTTAAACAGATTAAGGATGACTTTGTAAAGTATGTAACGTGCTGCTCGGCACACAGAACCACTCAAATGATAGTGATTTTTATAGCAATGGGCAGTGGTATTCCAATAAATAGTTACTAGAAACATATGAAGGAATTAATTTACCCTTCATCTTTTTAAAGTACTGTATAAATTCTGATTCTCTGATAATTTTGGAGATCCTGAAACCTCTTGAAACACTTTCTGTGATGCTCTGTACGGGAAGAAATTAATTATGGTCTTTTCAAATCTGCATAGAATGGGAGGATAAACTCCCATTTCCTGAATTCTTTTACTGATTTATCTTAATAATAACAAAACAGCATGCATTTGGTCTGTCTGTCTACATACTGTGGGAATTTAAAACTTTTTTCTGCCATAATTATACCTCACACTTCAGGAATTCTTTTAGCTAACACTCTTTCAAAAGCAACAGGAGTTGGTTTTTTGATGGTTATGGGTTGGTTAAATTTCTCATGAGGTTGCCTCTGGGGACAGAAAGTCAACTGGAAAGCTTTTACTTTTTTAAATAAAAATTTAATTGGGATGCTTTTAAATTACAGAAAAGTTGCAAAGATAGCACAGAGAGTTCTCCCTATACCTGTCCCTCAGTTTTAGTTAACCCTAATGTTACAGTTTTACATGATTGTGGTACATTGTCAACACGAAGACAAATAATTGTCAAGCAATTGGTACATTACTATTACTCAAAATCCAGACTTTATTTGAATTTTACCACTGTTTTCATTAATGGCTTTTTTTCTGGTTCAAGATTCAACATGGGGTCCCACATTACATTTAGCTCTCATATTTCCTAAATCCCCTCTGGTGTGTGACAGTTATTTACCCTTTCCTTGTTTTTGATGGCCATGATGGGTTGGAGAAATATTGATCAGATATTCTGTATCATGTCTCTGCATTCGGGTTTATAGGGTGTTTTTCTCCTGAAGAGGCCTGTCTGGTGGCTTTTGGAAAGGAATACCACAGAGGTGAAGTTCCTTTATCATCATATCATGTCAGGGGTTACATGATATCAGTGTAACTTAATCACTGATTATATTAACTTTGGTCTCTTGGTTAAGGTAGTATTTGCCAGATTTCTTCACTGTAAAGTTGCTATTTCCCGCTCTTCCATACTCTGCTCTTTCGAAGCAAATCACTAAACCTAGCCCACACTCAAGTTGAGGAAAGAGATTAAACTTCACCTCCTGGAGGGAGAAGCACCTACATCCAATATTTGGAATTTTCTGCAAAAAAAATTTATCTCTTCTCTATTTATTCATTTAATCACATATATATATGGATTTGTGTATGTTTTTGAGTTACATTCTCACTAGACACCTTTTATTTAGATTCCAGTGTTAAATTTGTGCCACACAATAACCTCTTCTTAGAATTCCATATCCCTTCCTTTTTCCTCTCCCTGTTACACATAAACTGAGTAGACATATGTCCTTGTCTATCATTCATCTCAGTGATGAAATTATTTAGTGTCAGTCCCAAGTAAAGTCCTTTGCAGAGCTTTACTGATAAATTTCCTTTGGTTATATACTCTTCTTCGTAAAATGAGGCCTGCCTGTCAATGCTCTAATAAGTATCAAAAATAAATTTTCTAAAATTTTAATTCCAAAATAAAATTCTAAATTTTCACAAATCTATTATATTTATGAACAAACACCTTTTTGTTTTGTTTTTACAAATCAAAACTAGTTTTGAATATTGGGGCAGTACTTCTTGAAGTGAAGAAATCAAAATAAAAGTGAATTCTTTTTTTAAAACTTGGACTTAATTTTGGTTCTTTCCCATGCTTCAGTCACCATTCTTCCATAAATTATCAGAAATGCTGGTCAGTCAGAGAATACCTTTGTCTAAAAAGCATTAGGTAGGCAGAGTGTCCTCTGGCCTGTTTATTTGACTTAATCTTTAAAATTGTCTTGTCTCAATCTTGGTTTTCTGCATTTCCATTGTAGCTGTCCTGTTGAGTTTTTCGACTATTGATGAACACTTGGTAAAGAAAAGTATGGCTTGTTTAAGAGCATTCCTTTAAGTGATAAGTTGTCTGTTTAGTTGCTTCAGGTTAAATTTTCAGCAGCAGGGAGGAGATCTTTGTGTCTCCGGAGATGAAGGAAGTAGGCTGCACCACTCAGAAAACCACTCGTCTGTTGCATGTTCTTTGAGTCAGCACTAGCATCCGTGATGTTCTTTGTCTGAAGCTGCTGGTCTGGTTTTCTGATTGGAAGCTAGAAAACCATCTCTTTAGCGAAAATACGAGAAGCAAAAGGATTGGGGGAGATGGGGTCAACGAATGGGTGACAATGGGGCAGATTTTGTTTAAAAAAATTTTTTTTATCAAATACTTTGACATATTTTGTGTATGTGTATTACACACACACACACACACACACACACACACAC
>NC_132992.1:26320000-26505000 GCF_048564905.1 Vicugna pacos | reverse complement strand
GAGGGGATCATTAGAGAGGATTCTTGCAGTCATCAACTTGCAAAGCAGAGATTTACCCCCAGCTCACTGACCACTACAGACTTGGTCATATCAGCTGCTGTTGTGGCATCATCTTTAAAAGCATCATTTTCCTTCTTTTTATAGAATATTAAAAACTTGTGATTCTGCCAGATTTTCTAGCTACCCCAGCAAGTTTTGATAGGTCATGGCTGCCATTAACATTCTCCCTGGACCTTAACCTGGAGTCTTCTTTTTACCTGTGACTCAACTCCCAGTGTCACCTGACATGCGGGCCCCAGTAAGCTTAGACAGGAGAGCTCAGCTTCATCGTGTGGCCTTGTATTTGCTCTACCTGGAGCACTAAATGTCTTGAAATTTTAATTGCTAATATTTGAATTGAAGGGACATCTAGGAAGGAGGAGTAGATACCAGTGGAAAACTTGAGGTCAGTTCTTATAAATGTGATGCATTGATCTGGAATATTTCAGATCTTTTTTTTTTTAATTTTTATTTTCAGTACCAGTTTATTAGGATTACAATCATACTTTTTAGTAGTAGGGCTGCAATATAAATTCTTAACCTGAAAAAACAGCTAACAGCACCACTCACCTAGAGGAGTAACTTGAATGCAGTAGGATATTATCAAACCTCATATACTCTCATCTTGGACCTGTACAACTGCCTTGACGCCATGATGGAACCATCCCCGAGGCGGGGGAGGCCAGGGATGCAGAGGGCGGAGCTACTTCGCACCAGTTCGCTTTTGAATAGCATGGGAATAGTGCTGGAGAATGAGCCCAACAGGCTAATAAATTCATACCGTGGCTCCACCACTAACTAAAGTGGGACTTTGGGCTAATTACTTAAGTTCCCCATGCCTTAGTTTCTTCATCTCTAAGATGAGGATCACTACCTGATAAGTACATACTGAAAAGTCAATGAAATTAATGCATCTGAAGAGTTCAGAATGGTGCCTGGTATACCATAAGCACTCACTAAATATTGATTGTTAATTGTTTTCAGAAGTAGACACTTATTATAGGATGGGCTGAGTAATAACCCCACCTTTCTGAGTACTCTACTGTCTTGGTACAAATATTAAACTGATGTCTCTGAAATTTTAGGAATTTGGGTACATTTACGATTTTGCCATATTCATATGGACCACGTGCAGTAATAATCAATATGCTGTATTTCCTTGATATTTTTTAAACGTCCTTTATTTAATTATATTTTTAAAGGAAACATAATTCATCTTAAATGATGAACTAGAATTCCTTGCCGTAAATGAAAGTACTTGTAAAAATAAGACATAACTTAAAAACAATTGTTCTGTGTTCTAGTAAAGTCACTTCTTACCCTGTGCCAGTGTTAAGCACTCTTCTCTTCAGGAGACATGGCATTAGAAATGTTGTCAACATTTATCTAAAGACCTGTTGTGCCCTATAGCCTCTTAGTCTACATTTTCTGGAAACAGTTTTTTGTTTTTTTTTTTTTGAGATGCGTACCCATCTGTAGTAAGAAAAGCTCAAATTCTGATCCGTTTGACTACCTAAGAATTGCTGTAACAGTAGGGAATATAGGCAGGGCTTGGATTTTGTCGTTCATTAATAATTCGGTCAGCAAGTTATTGAGTAGCTGTTTGTGCAGAGCAACTTTGAGGTGGTAGCAGAGAAATATTTTTGCCTTTAGGCAGCTTGCCAAGTGTCCTGACACAAGCAGTTCCTTAGTCTGCAGTGAACCATGCATGCATTCTCAAAGAAGGTCGTGTTGTATAACCAGATATACACACCTGTGTTAAAATTCCGTAGGACCGGGTGGCAATTTAAAAAATTACCTACCTAGAAGTGTCCTGAGGTGGACTTTAATGAAACCAAAAAAAATAAACAAAAAAAAGACTAAGAAAGATTGATGTGGACCAAATATAAGGCCACATAAAGCTGAACTTGCTATCTGAAGCCTGACAGCTTCAGAACCAGAAACTTCTAAGAATTATTTGTTATCTTCTTAGGGTGACCACAGGATGAGCCTAATCCTCCACGTAAAATATATGTAAAGATGTGAAAAGATAACATTGAAGAAGTATGATACCTTTTTTTTATACCATGCTAAGCATTCCTTTTTCCTTCAGATTTTTTTTTTTAAGATGTCATGGTTTCAAGTCTTTGTATCCTGAGCAATCATCTGTCAACAGGTGACAAAGTAATATTTAATCAAGTGCCAAATGACTGGTAGACAGTGAGTTCACTCCACTCCACATGATGAGGGAGAGGAGAACAATTTATCAGAAGAGTTAAGGAAAAACTTCACTGGAGGAGGTGAGAGTTGAACTGAACTTCAAAGTTTTGGCCATGGGAAAGATGTGAAAGAACATAGCAGATTTGGTGAATGCAGTTGGGGGTGGAATGAAGTATGTCCCTGTTATGAATTGGGTGCTTAATACGTTTCTGTTGAATGTTTGTCAGGAGTAAAAGTTGATGGTGTCTCATGGCTGTAGAGCTGTAAGTTGCCCAAGACAAGATCTGATCAGCGTGAATATTCATGCTTTGGAGACATCCTCCTCTTGTCCTTACATAATGCTTTTTTATTTGATGGACTCTAGTTCAAGTTCTTTCTTATATGATTATGTGCTAGTTAGCAAAACTATCATTTGTCCCTATAGGATCCCCTATTGTTAAAAGGTATTTTTTATTCAGATTGTCAAATGGAGTCAGGCTGCTTTAGAGATCACTCGTGGGCAGTGGCAGAGCTCGTGGCTGCCTGGAATTCTTGAGGAATGGTTCTAACTGCAAGAGAAAGTAGGCTCCTGTAGGCCACTAGCAAGATTGAAATTGTCCAGAAAAGACACTTAACAGGCCAACTCCACAGAGATGTAACTTGAGACCTTCATGACTTTGATGTCCAGAGGTCTTACACCTGCATTTAATGAAAAGATTAAATTCTAGCTGGTGTTTTAGGCTTTGCTGTTTTGGAGCTGGGCTCTGGAGCAGCCACACGAAGAGGCAGAACCCCTGGGGTACTCTGGGAGCCACTGACTTCTCCATCCAGCTACTCCATCCATATTCAGCTGCAGGGACTTTTTCTTAAGTAGGAGAAGAATTAGGTTCTCACATCATCATGCTGTCTACACATTAATTTTCCTTTCAGTGGCCCATCTCATCTTTATCTTTTTGTGACCTTGGATTAGAAGCCCCAGCTATGTATGGTCTTTGTTTTAGTCCAGATGTATCCTAGTCAAATGGCAATCTTTGCAGTGGACAGGACTTCTAGGGACCTTAAGAGCACAGATGAATCACCTGCTGTTTGCCTCAGTTCCTTTCTGTAATAACTGGCCAGTGATATGAGCTCACACTAAGGAAAGCAAGAGTTATAAAAATGGATGTGATGTTAATGATTGGGGCAAAGTCTCCACATGCTTGATGGCTGATACTTGAAATGCCATGAGTCAGGGGGAAAAAAATTCCTCTCTTCTATGGTTATAGACAAGACTTAAAATAAAACCCCCCACTGAGTGATAACACATGAAGCTAATACACACAGATGTGTAAACTTCTACCATGTTTTTTCCAGTCAACAGGTTTGATTCTGGATTGTGCACTGAATGCACTGAGTACCACAGAGGGCTGGGGCAGGCGATGGGTAGAAGAAGGGAGAATCAGGCCTTGCCAGCTTTTGCCTGTCGAACAGGTTTACTTCTGCTCTGTCCAAGGCTGAGAAGTCTGTACTTGGTAAGAGCAGGCCTCTGACTTCAGACACACCTCATGAAATTTTTGTGTTTTTTACCCTCTCAGCCATAGAGGGTAACAAATGATCTACTTACTGATGATGAGACCTTGGGAGGCAGAAAGCAAGCCACACCTAACAGCTTAACAACTGTAACAGACCACATGTTAAGCAGCATATTGGTGCTTTTTATGTGTTATTTTATTTTGTCTTCACAACAACCCTGCAAAGTAATATGCTCTCTTACCAATGAGAGAACTGAGGGTCTCCAGTATTAAGTAACTTGTCAAGATAACACAGCTGGTAGGGGGAAGTTCCAGGCCACACACCAAGTCTGTCTGGGTCTAGGCTCAGCTCATAACCACTGTTCCACGCTGTCTCTCTCTTTGAAAGTGTTATACTGCCTAGCTTTGCAAGTCCACCTTACTTTTAGAAGGCGTGGTTTTCCTCTTTTAAGGAGTATGTAAAGAAAAATTACGGTCTTGCTGTGTGATAGCTGAGGCTAGATGTCATACTAAGTCATAAGCTTCTGCTTGGTTCCCTTGGGATGCTTGCTCCTGGAACCTACCCATCAATTCAAGAGGAAGCCCAGGTGGACCTTAGATAGGCCCGAATGGAGAGAAACCAAGGCTCCCCTCCACCAGTTATGGCTGATGTCACAGTGAGTACAGGTTTGCCAGACCTGTGAGTGAGTCGTCATGAAAGCAAGTCTTTCAGCACCAGGATAGTCCACGTCAGCTGACACCACCTAAAGTGAAGCTACCTCCATCGAGCCCAGCCTAAATGGCCGAACTATAAGCATGCTAACTATTGTGTAAAGCGCCCCCTCTCCAACCCTCAGAAGCAAGCTGTCTCGTTTCCTAGACTTGCTGCTTAGCACAGCACTTTGGCCTGCAACATGGCAGTAGCCGTTGGAGGAGTCAGGGTAACAGTTTATTTTCTAGCCACCAGTGACCATTCTCCCGTTCCCTGGCCTAGCCAGACACAGTGCAGCAGAGGGGGCTTCGGGGTGGTCTAGGTGGCTCCACTCTCCAGCCTATCTGCATATTTGTCACCTCGCCTTCTCTCTGTTGTTTGGGGTTCCAACTTGATGGAAGGATCTTTATATAATTATATAACTTCAACTCCAAAAAATTAACAAGGAAACCAGCTTTCTTTTGAACATTGTACTAAAGGTTTTCCAAAAATTTCAGCAGAATGAGTTTTGTTGATGGGCTGTATTTCTATGGCACAAAGACATAGAAATGATAAACCAAATAAACAACAAAAAATCTTGAAGTATGTGACCAACTTCAAACAAAAAGAATTCAATCTTTGGTTCAAAGAATGGGGAGAGAATGTTTGCAGAATGGTAAATAGAGGTTCACATTGTATAGGTCTATAAGAATTGTTAGCTTCAGATATAGACGTAAAAGTCAGGGACTGGGATTTTTAATCCTCATAGGAAAAGATATGCAGCCAGGAGCTGGAATTGAGCTTCCACACATAGCCCAAACCATGCAAAAAAGGACTAGGAAATTCTATTTGCCTGGAGAAAATGGCAAAGAAGCTTGCTTACTCTATGTGGCTTTAAGTTGTGGAATATTAGGAAAGGAGAGAGTAATTAGAAATAGGTCAGCACCATTTGTGGATCTGTGCAGAACTGCACTCTTCTTTCCTGCAGGAAGCCTGGGCTAAAAAATTAACAATAAAACTAATCTCTGCAAAAGTGAACATGAAACTACTGTGTCATGGTTATGTACACAGTGCAGGTCAAACAATTCTTGCTGAAAATAAGTTCACAGTAAAAATTTACAAAGCAAGTGAGGAAACCACTATTATAGGGAAGATGGGTGGGCAGGTAGAAGGTAAAATAGATTAGATACATAGACAGATAACAATATGGACTAGAGATGAGAAAATGAAGACATTATAAATTTTATATATAAAGTGACTTATGAACTATAAAAGTCATGTATAAACTGATTGAATAAATGAAAAGAAAGATTCAACTGGATAAATGAAAGCATGGAAAATAGTGTAAAAAACACACTTAAAAAGCAAAAATAAAATTTAGAAATGAAATCATTGTCATTGGAGTTGAAAGTTCATTAGGTGAAAGTTCATTAGGTGGATTACACAAAAAATCAAAATTAGAAGATTTAGAACAAAAATTAGAGAATTCCACACTGGATCTAAGGAAAGCAACTTCAGTATGACACAAGGGAT
Organism: Vicugna pacos; assembly: GCF_048564905.1. Taxonomy (NCBI): domain Eukaryota; kingdom Metazoa; phylum Chordata; class Mammalia; order Artiodactyla; family Camelidae; genus Vicugna; species Vicugna pacos. Next base: position 26,499,069 of record NC_132992.1, on the reverse strand, counting down.
GACGAGAGGGGAAATATTAACAGTTCATGGGAGTAGGAGATATAGGGGATAAGTGAGACCTTCTAAGAGGTGTCTAATGTGAGAGTTCCAGAAAGAGAGAATGGAGGCCAAAGTTATAATGGCTCCAGTTTTTCAGACTAGCTAAAAGTATTTATGAAACTGAAACATAGCTAATTCCAAGCAGGTTAAATGAAAAGAGCCATAGCCAGGTGCACAGTGATGAAACTACTGAATATCAAAGAAAAATCTAAAAGCAACCAGAAATTAAAAAACAAATCACTTATATGGGAGTTACTGTTAGACTGATAGTAGAGATCTTATCAATAATAGATATCAATTCAGATATTCTGCAAAGCTACAATAATCAAAACAGCAAGGTATTGGCACAAAGACAGACACAGGAATCAATGGAACAGAATAGAGAGACCAGAAATAAAACCACACAGAGTGTTGCCTGTCTTCTGTAGTGTGCCTTGACAGGTACCTGCTCTCCCCTGTTCTGGTGCATCTTGCTCCAAGTGACTCATGCATTCTTGCTTTTGCACATGCCTGGTTGGTAGTAGAAATCCCAGCAGTTGAAGCAGTTGGCGGGGTTAAACTGTGAAATCAACGGAAGGAATGCCTCTTGCAGAGGATAGGGAGAACAAGACTCCCATCCACATATGGGCAAAATAGACGGATGCACATTGGGCCGATGTTGTGGCTGGCATCGGGACAGCTTCCCTGAAAGGCACAGGCTTCCTTGAGGCCTCTTATCCCCAGCCATCCCAAGATTGTTCGATTGCCTTTCCCTATGTGGTTGATGTTTTTATTTACCCCTTTGGCAGTTCCTAAGCATCAGGATATGTGTATGAAAGTATGTGTGCACTCTCTGGCTTGATCTGAGACATAGACATACTTTTGTGAAGCCTGAGTGCAGAATCTGCAAATAAGGCAGGCACGTCCTGCATTGGAGCCGCTGCCTTGACTTCAGCAGGTTGCAAGAAGAGAAAAGGTATTTAGTTGAATTTAAAATCAAAAACAAACTTACAGTTACCTGGGGGGAAAGGGATGGGGGAGGGATAAATTAGGAGCTTGAGATTGGCAGATACACACTACTATATATAAAATAAACAGCAAGGTCCTACTGTATAGCAACAGGGAACTATATTCAATAACTTGTAATAACTATAATGAAAAAGAATATGAAAAAGTATATATATTATAACTGAATCAGTATGCTGTACACCAGAAACTAACACAATATTGTAAATAAACTATTAATTATCTCCAACTAAAATAAATAACTAAACGAACGTAGAGTCAATATATAATTTTTACTATTCAATTTAAAATGACTGACTTCCTCTTATAAGCTTCCTTTGATTTGAATAGTGTTCTATTCAGTATATTCAAACTGTTTTTTAAGTTTATTTGCTATGATTCCTAATTCTGATAAGCACACTGTTCTAAAATTTATATTGTAAGGAAAATTATGATGTCATAAGTTTCTTTTTCCTTTCATATTTCCCTTTCTTCCCTCATAAAATAAATGACCTAATTTTTTTTTGTCTTAGGGTATTGTCCTTTTTTTTTTTTTAAGGGCCTTTGTTTTATGGTTTTAGCAGTGAGTTTGCATACAGTTTGGTATGAGGTCAGTAATTTTCTATAGACTAGCACTTTTGGTTCAGCTGTCTGGTCATGTAGTAATCTTCTCACAGGGGCATGGGAGTTGGCAGTGTAACATCTCAGCAATGACTAGGTACACGTGGAGAAGGCGCTTCTGTTTCCTTGAGACACTTGCCCTGATGGCATTGTGGGTACCATAAAAGAGTGTGTCCTCCATTACTGCCTGGGGACTGAGTGGTAGACCAGAGAGAGTATAGGACCCCTAGAGAAGGTGACCCAATGCGTGAGTGATTGCTTTGGTCCCCTCCTACTGGCCTGGCCTTAGAGTTAAGTTGGGAAAACAGAGTGAGTTTACCAGGTTCTTTACGATCTATTTAACACTATGGTTGCAAAAATTAAGACTGTACTGCTTTGTAATTCCAGTGTTTGTTCCACTTATCCATGGTAATTTCTCTCAGAAATAATTGAGTCTAACTTAAGCTTACAGGAAGCAAATGCCTAGGCATGATTTGATGCTTATTATTACTTAAAGTTGAACAAAAGAACAGGATAGCTGTTGTAGCTGTTTTCCCTAGGGACTCGCACAAGAACCCTTAACGGTAGTCAGGTCAGATGACATTATCACTCTGCAGATGAAGACAGTGCAGTTGAGAGGCTCCATAACTTGCCATGTTGCAGAGCTGGTTGTAGAGAGAGGACTGGATAGGATTCCTCTGGTGATGATGCTCCTTTTGAGACTTCAGATATCCAAATAGGGCTTCTCCACTTGCAGTGCAGACATGTTTCAAAATGGTTAACTTCACAACATTGCTTTAAGTGTGCAGTTATGCAACTAAGAATAGGAAATAATTAAAATAATTGTACTTTACTTTTTCCTTGTGAACTCAGTACTGTGCTTAAGTGATAAAGATGTAATTTCCTTATTTTTTTCCACGATATTTACTAACATTTATCATTCCTGTCAGTGTTCTATGGTCCTGAACTTGACAATGAACATAATAATCTTAAAAAAAAAAAAAAGACCAACAGTTATGTTAGAACCTGAATGATGGTAGGTCTGTGGTCTGTGTTCATTCTGTTAAGTAGATAATTATCCAGTATGCATATTTTAGTTTGTGCTTATAAGGACCAGACCCTAAGCCATTTTGCTAAATGTTTGGGGAGGATTTGAAAGAATTGATTCCTAAGCAACACTTGACTTAGGTTCAGTCTAGAGACCTGCCTTCCTCCCGTGCTGAGGAAGAGGAATTCTGGCTGCTGGCTTCAACCTGCCTACAGTAAACAGTGAGGCCAGGATCTCCTGCCTTGCTTTTTAGAGGGTGTGGTCTGATACAGCATCCCTCCTAAGATGCCTCCATAGCCCCTTCTGCTGCAGTTCCCTGGGGTAAGGTCAACTTACATTGCAACTGGGTGTGATTAGACAGATTTTGGGACACATACTCATATATAAATACAAATACATGTATATGTATTTATTTAAGATTTGCTCAATTGTAAGTCAGTTTTACTTACTTTCCTCACATGTGTAACATTTTGTGACAGTTGATGAAAATTATTTTAGGAAGGTTTAGAATTCAGAGATGCTTTCTTGGCTGAAGGTTGGTTTTATTGGCATCATTGAAGTCTTTGAATCTGACCTGCCTTCACTAAGGTATCCAGGTACATATACTTGGTTATAATGTACTTTACCTTGGAAAAATTAGGTCATCTTCAAATCTGGCAATGTGGCTTCAAACTTGGCAGAAGGGTCTAATTAAAAGCTCCCCTTAGATCTGAAAAAAAGGAAAAGCTGATTAGTATCAGTAATGTTTTTATTTTCATGGTTTGTGTGTTTATAGGTATATGTCACTTCTCATGTTGCATTAAAAGTATGTTGACTGTCTGCTAACAGTTCATCTCTTTTCTTCTCAGCCTCCAAGTCTGTTATAAATAGTATGCTACGGGACCCTTCTCAGATTCCAGATGGAGTTCTAGCAAATCAGGTCTATCAGGTATTAATCACAGCTGTCTATTTTCTGTGGCAATGCTGTTATCTGCCTAGCAGAGTAAAGGATTTTAAACCTCATTTAATTACTGTCATCATAAACTATCACTGAGGTCAGGGTGCACCATAAATGGCAATGCAATATTTCGAGAAGAGCATTTCACTTTTTAATAGCTTGCTTTTATAGTGAATAAAAAGCATGCAGTTTTTGTTTTGTGATTAAATCAGAACAGTCTTTTGATAGCTTTGCAAAAAATTTTTAAGAAAAGTAATTACCGCTTTTAGGATACTGTTTAACTGTGACAATTTTTGTAGTCGCTCCAGCCCAGACCCTTTCTCTTATTTGTCTGCAGTGCATCGTGAACGACTGCTGTTATGGACCACTGGTGGACTGCATCAAACAGTATCCTTTCCCATAAAATTTTAGGTGCACAATTGACGAGCTTAGACTCAGTGGAGGAGATGTGTCTAGCTTTAACCTGACATAAAGTTCTGCTTCACAAAACACATTTCATACTCTTCTATTTTATATTCAATCAACTGGAGGGTCACTGCAGACCATTCTTTGCTACGGCTTAAGGAAAATCAGGCCCCGGGAAGATGTCAGTTCAGCAGTTGCACGTGCACATGCTTCTTTCAAACTGCTTGGTTTTCAATGAGTTTAAAGGTACAGAGTCATTAGGCAGGTAACATACTGTCTTGGAATGTATCTAACCATTCCTGTGAACATTCTTTCAAATATAACAAATTTCTGTTTAAAGTGAACCAAGTTCAGTGGCGTTTACCAGGATAAATTTTGAGGCTGGAGTTAAGAGATGATATGATTAAAAGGCCACCAGAGACCACCACATTTTAAAGGACAGTAGATTCTTACTGCTTAAATGTTGACTACAAGCTGAGCTGTCGCTTGGGTCTCTAATAAACATTTTTAGAGAAAACCAGGCTAATTTTCCCTATGGACTGGATTTAAGCCTATGAAAACAGATGTCCAGTCATTCTTCATTAAAGATACTGAGATTACTGAAGAGTTAATACTTACTTATTCAAGCAGGATTTGCGTGAACAGTAACCACTTCTTGAAATAGAACATCAGTGAATACATTTAACAGTGTTGTGGCAACACTAAGAATTTTGACAACCCTTAGCTAAAAATGCTGTTTAAAGAGTAAATAATTAGTAATTTTTTAATGAAAATTGTATTTTTCCGAGTCCATAAGTCTCATATTTCTTAATAATATAACATGCCCTTTCTGGGTTTTGTTAGTGCAGGTGGCATTGTGACCAGTTGTGACTCGGTGATTGCCTGTCAGGAGGCTTTTCGTTAGAAGCCCTTGCTTGCCGTGTGTGTGTGCGTGTGCGTGTGTGTGTGTGTGGGCACGCACACGGACGTGTGTTTATATTCCACCTTGTTTCATAAAGGCTTAGGGTAAGCAAAATTTTTACCAAAGAAAAGATTATTCATTTTCTTGTTCATAAAGTTAACCTTTGAAAAATAATCTTTTAACAGAGCCCTCCTGTAAGTATTTAGCATCTACATTATAGCCCTTTATGTATTTATCCTCCAAGTCTGTTCCTCCCAGTCTAACTTAAATGAATACATCACAGCACTGACATAAGCTCTCCTTTCTATTAGACCAAAGTGAAACTAGGCTTCTTTTCCGTGTAAAATTAATGGTGGTGTTAGAAATTGTCAGAATGCCAACCTCATGTTGCTACAGTGATAAAGTTTAGCACATTCATATAACAACTAACACCATCTCGAAGTATCTGGGGCGGAATTACATGTTAATTTTAAAGCACATAAAATAGTTAAAAATCAATTTAAAGTTAAGGTTTTAAAAGCATAATGTCTTTTGAAGGATTGCATATTGATTTTAAATATAACTATCTAATTATATATGCATGGACTAAAGTATGAAGTCAACTGCTTTGTAAATGCCAGGAGGCTGTTTTTCAGTAATAGTTGAGATGCTTACGGGAAACTAGACTGCTGTATTGCTGGCGTAGAAAATGGCTTGTGAGGTTATTTACAAGTTTTGCCCCATGGTCACTGCCATACATCAATAATAGGTATTATTATAGAGAAAGTCTAAGTGTTTCTGCTTATGGAGCATTATAAATTCTGTTTGGAGTATTTTTCCTTACTTTTTTGCCACCATTCACTTTCCTTTTTAGATTGTGTTATTGCTGGTAGAGCTTAATGTAGTACATGATTTCAGTTGATAAAGATAATGATGTATGTCTATAAATTGCATTCAGTGACTAGATTATAATTTCACTGTTCCATTTTGCCTATTGCCAGTAAAATTACTGTTTTAATAAGCTTTATTTTCTGGACCTTGTGTTTTATATATGTTTATATCAAACAAAGCATAATTAAGAAGTATATCTTTCCAAACTTTCAAATTGGTGATTGCTTTCACCATGCAGAATACAATGGGCTGGGAGGTTTATAGAGAACTGATTTTATCTTTGCATTGAAGCATTAGCAATTTCCTGTAATGTAAATACACTTGCATAGATGCTTCCTAGGCTGATCAACAGGAATTATTTTATTTCCCACTGAATAAAAAGTATTAGTTTTCTTGTGAGTGAAAATGCTACTTGTATGTTGTTCTGATAATTTGGTAATGTGTATATTGCTTGCTTTCGGTAAATTACATCATTGTGTTAGAAAGAAAGCACACATTTAGTAAGTAGAATAGGTGCAAAACCTTTTTATTCCATTATGAAAATGTGACACGTAGAGTTACATTTGTGTAAGTAGAATAAAATCAACTGGTTATTTATTAGTAAGACACCAAAAAAGCATAGTAGCAAAGAATCTATCCGTTGTCATTGTGCCTTCTTTTTCTTTTGGTGTCCACTGTAATTTTTCCTACATAGCCGTGCTCCCTCCCTTCCTACCACATGTTATATTCACTGCCACAAAAGGTGTGAGAAACCAGCCACCTCAGCTTTCCAAAGTGTGACTTGAGGACACAGCTATTAGACAAAGACCTAAACAGAGAAGCAAGCAAGGATAATGATGCAGGAAGCGTAAAATGCTGTGGGTTTCATTTCTGTACCATCAGTAACCTCCGTTTCATGATTCAACATTTTAGATGTAAATAATTTACAACAATAGGAGTGAGAGCACATTTCTGTGCAATAGAAGTAAATAATTTAGCTCTAAAATGTGGGATGCCCCTAGTAATGAGGGGCCATTGAGAGGTAGTCATCAGATGTCGTCAGTGGCCTCTGCCAATGCGTGAAGTTCTTTGATTTAAAAATTTGTTTCCTTTCTTTTGTTCTCAATGAGAAATTAAATAGGTGCAGTCATGTGCATGCGGAGGAGGGGAAAACAGACAGAAAGAGACAGTGAGGATGACTTGGGGCTTGTTTTGACACCAGATGTGAGTGGTCGCACCTCTTGAATGCTGAGATTTAAATGATGTTTACCTGTACATGTTGATAAAGGCAGGCTAATTCTCTAAGACTTTTTTTTTAACAAATACTATATAAACTTTATTTGATTTAAATTGGACTCTTGTGGTGCATGATCAGAATTAAGTCTCTGGTAAACCAAAGAGTGATATGACCAGGCTGACATCATCAGAGAGATGGAGAATTGGATAATTGCAGGTAGACCTTGTTTTATTGCGCTTTGCTTTATTGTACTTCTCAGATATTGCGCATCTTACAAATTGAAGGTTTGTGGCATCCCTGCAGTGAGCAAGTCAATTGGCGCCGTTTTTCCAACTTTGCTCACTTTGTGTCTCTGGGTCACATTTTGGTAATTCCCACAATATTTTAAACTTGCCCATTATTATTACTATATTATGGTGACCTGTGATGTTACTATGGCGAAAAGATTACGACCTGCCAAAGGCTCAGATGATGGTTAGTTAGCATTTTTTAGCAATAAAGTATTTTTAATCAAGGTATGTGCCTTTTTTTAAGACATAATGCCAGTGGACACTTAACAGACTACACTGTAATGTAAACATAACTTTTGCATGCACTAGGAAACTGAGAAACTCACGTGACTTGCCTTATTGCAATATTTATATTTTTCTGGAAATGAACGCACAATACCCTGAAGATCTGCCTGTATTACCAAAGTATTGATAAATTTTAAGTATTAGGATAGGTAACACTATTTGATAGAATTACAGTATTAGGATAGGATAATACTCCTTTTCAGACTTTGTACAGTCTCATCCTTTTGGAAAATAGACCAGAACTCCAGGCTCCATCCCTGATTTCATTACTTACCAGCCACAGGACCTTCAGCAAATTCCTCAGCCTTCCTCAGCCTTGATTCCTCTAACTGTAAAAATGGGACTACTAATAGTACCTACTCACGTGGTTGTGAAGATTAAATAAGGTGATACACTAAAGTGTTTAGCACAAAAGCTTAGTGTATGGTATTTAAGAAATACAAGCTAGTATCAATTATTTTTTCATAATTAATTTTGATAATTTTTTAAGAGGTTGTAAGGAGGTCATAGACATAGGCTTTCCAGAGACTTTATTCTGGTCCTCTCTTGCCACACATCAGCCCTATGACCTTATGCAGCTCTTTCCCTAAGCCTCAGTTTCCTCATCTATAAAATAAGGACGTTAATGACTGTGAGGATGAAATACACTTAACACAGTGCCTGCCTCATAATAGCACTCAGAAATGTATATCTACATCTGTGTATTTATTTCTATGCATATTATAATATGTGAACACTCGCACACTCGGGAAAAGACTTGAAACAGTTTCTGTACCCACATCCTAATCCACAGCCTTTTACTAGGATGTCTTTCCTCCAGAGGACTTATAACTCTCAGCAAGTCAGTTGTTTGGCTTCACAAGTCACAGAAGATCACCAATCATAGGCTAGAAGTGAAATAGGAGCTGCTAAATGCAGGCTCTGTGACAAGTGTGAATTCACGGAAGATTTATGGAACTCTGAACCAGAAACTCTTTTAGGGCGAAGGCAGGTTGGTATTCTTTGCCACACTTAGTAAGTGCTTAATAAATGGTCCTAATTTGAATTGAGGGATTTTTGACATAGCATAAAGGATGTTTAAAATGAATCCCTCTCTTTTCAAAAGAAGATAAAATTCATATGCACTTACAAATCTTTATTTGCCAAAATCCATTTAAACATTATAGGAAAAGTCCATTGAATCATTCAAATGAAGGGATGTGTGTAGAAATGTCCTTCTTCTGAGATATGGGCTAAAGGTAGGAATAGTTTCTATAATTACCTCCACTTTTCCATTTCATCTCAAAGTACAGCCCTGGTATTAGCATTTTTTCTGATGGTGTAATTCTAGCTGTGTTACCCTCCATAACTAAGACTTCCCAGTGCCATTGGTCATGAGCACGAAGTCCTGCTGAGAGACTTGCTTCTGGAGAAAAACCTGTCCTTCCTAGGTAAGTATTGCTTCCATCCTCTCCTGCTTGTAATATCTCCACGAGTGCTTAAATATATTTTTTTAAGAATCTTCCACTTGCAGTTATTATGTACTAAAGGAAGAGCAAACGATGATGGATGCTGAGCATGTTATCTTTTATTGATTTAGAACTGAGCAGGAACTCAGTTACCTAATCCCTTGTATATACAGCACATGCACAGGCTTGCAATTAATATTTTATGGCATAAGTGGCTGAAAAAATGCTTTAATATCTGTTGCAGTATTACTTTTGGTGTCATGAGATATTAACCATAATCTAGGCCTTATGAGAGAAAGAAACAAAAGAAATATTGTCTATAAGATGCTTTATATATTAAAAAGAATGGTTAGAGAAATTCATGTTAGGTATTTTTCTCTCATTATGGATTCTGGTTTACTTTTACTTGAAAATGAAATATTGAGCTTTTATTATTTTTATGCCAAACATGAATTGTCATCATAGATTTATTATGATTTCTTTTTTAATCTCACATGTATACATCTGTTTGTGTGCCAGTGTGGAATCTTACTGCAGATTATTTCTTTCAACGTCTCTTAAGCATTAGAAATTAAGCTTCAGAAGGCATCTGGTCATGGAAACCCTCAAGTGCTCTACAATGAATTAATTCCTCTTCTCCATTGTAAATGTGGTCGTTTTTAAAGGTTCTACACAGATTGTATTATTGTACACATCTGTTTTATGTAGATACTTAAAGAGTTCACACAGTGTATTTTTTTAGGTTAAAAAAAAATCAGACTATTGGATTACATAATTTTTGTTCCAGCATGGACAAGAAGACTTAGCCAAGGAAAACCAAATAAATGATCTTATGTCAAGTTGAGGAGAGATGTTGAGTTCAGTTCTGCAAGAAGTCTGTTTTAAGTCTTAGTAGTCAATATTTCATTAATGAACTGGAGAATGGAGTTGAATGTGTTACAAGATTGTTGATAATTTGGTAATTTGAAGATCAGAGATACCATAAATGTTCTCTGGCTAGGATTAAAGAAAGCTAATAAATCAGGAAAGTGGCCTCAGATAACTGGATTAAACTTTGGTATGTAAAAGCAGAAAGTTTTTTTTATGTAAGAAGAACAACTAAAATGTTCAGCCTATGGAAAAAGGGTAAATTAGCCTTTTAAAATCTAATAAAGAATAGAGTGTGTAGTTGCTCAGAGCCAGTTGGAATAGATGGCCCACGATGTGCCATGAGATACATTACAGAGCTGTGACGTGCTGATATTATTATCAAGTGTCTGATCACATTGATCACTCAGTGGCCACTAAGGCATGGCCAGATCTCTTGTTTTAAGCCACCAGCTGAGCAGGCATCATATTTTCAAGTCTGGTTGGTGTTACTCTCTTGGCACCATCTGCTTATGAGCAGTCAGGCCCTTGGTGCTATTCCTTTGCTTTACCTAGCTTTTCTCTGTGTCCTTCCTGAGGACTGGAAGACCCCAACCAGGAGGAAGAGCAAAGGGCTTACTTCTGGCCTAAACTTAGTCCCAGGTCTTGGACTCCCTTGGTTCTGGGAACTGAGTGTGTTAGACAGGATTGACCATGGCTGACAGAGGCAGAGCAGAAACAGAGTCGGGGAGTCACTACCACTTGCACGCAAGTTTCGAAAAGGACGTAAAATCCAAGGGTCCCATCCATTCCTCTGTGCTGTAGGACCTAGGGGTATTACTGAAGCATACCCAAAGATGATACTTAACTGATTTTAAAAATAAATGAGTCACAGGGTGTCTCCCTGGGCTTCCTGGAACCTCAGTCCAGTTTTGAAGCATTTCCTCATCAGCATACAAAGAAGTTGTTATTTTATGTGCTTTAAACGTTTTACTATAGTGATGAATTAATACATGTTTATTTATGTTTAAAACATGAACATTCAGAAGCCTTGTGTGAAGTATTGTTAGGGGGTGGTTTTTTTACCTTGTAAATATCCCTTCACAATGAATAATTAGATCTAAAGTACTGTGCCAGGTAAATTTAGATAGATCATCATTTTAAATCCCACTATGGACAAATATTGGTATGTAAATAGGCCACTAACCTGCTCTTCTGCTTTCTTGTTTGTATGTGAACACCTTGAATTTTGTTGTAGAGACCATGTAAACATATTTGTTTCACTTTGATTTTTTTTAATAAGCAAAAGGAAAATCAATCTCTCTCTCTCTCTCTCTCTCAACTTCTGATCTGGACTACTTTCAAAAGACAAGGACTCCTATTGTTTGTATATTAGCCTTTCTGAAAAATTATGACTTCCTGAAATTTTTTATCCCATTTAAAATTTTCCACCCATTGTGCTCTATATGTCATTTTATAAAATACATATTTTATCTGACCTCTCCAAAGAGAGGTCAGACAGAAGAGAAAAATAAAAATAAATCACCTTTATCTTAACCCTAATAGTTCTTAATTTTTTTGATTCATAACCATGTAGTGAACAGTTGCTATGGCACAAGATTTAACCAGGCACCATTGGGGGGAAAAAAAAAAGAGTCCTTTTCATTGAGGATTTGGGTATACCCATGGACTTATCCTGTCTTATAAATTTACCCATTTTGTACTTCTCAAATATGTATATTGTATTAAGAGAAGTCAGCATCGAATAAATGACTTTAGTTTCTCCAACTGGAAAATGGATTTTATTCATAATTTATTCATTTATTCCAAAAATAATTTACTGAGTCCAGTACTATTTCAGGCACTAGACATAAGTCAGATGAAGTCCCCGCTCTCGCAGCATTATGGTCTCTTAGGGAGACGTGTTACAAACAAATGAATACAGAAAATTTCTAGCAGTTTCTCAGAGTTCTTCTAATTCTTTTATTCATTATTCATTTGTTCTTTTCAACTAACTTTCACTGAGTGTATTCTCAGCCTGGCAGGATACACTAGTGGGAGTGGGGACGATGGTGAGCACTTGAGCCCTCCGGCGGCTCATGGCCCCACACAGCATGGCCGTGCCATTCCCAGTAAGGATGCAGTTCCTTCCCTAGGGCATCTCACTTGATTGTCTCGATAATGAAAATAAATACATTCAAGGTTGTTGTTGCACTACTTCTGTGAAACTTTTGAAAGAAAGGTACATATTATACTGAAAATCAATAGGTAGCCAGTACATACGAAGAAAATGCTGCTGGCTCATGAGCTACTTTTCCTGAAGTGGTGATGGAATTTTCCTAACCCATCTGCTCTCTCTCAGCAGCACCTTCCTGCTACCATGTGCTTCTAGGATGCCTAGTTGAGCTCATCAGCTCAGCTGTCTTACTTCGAAGCTAACCGCTCTTTCTTGCGTTGGTGCAACAGATACGTGTTAAGTACTTGCTATGGGAAGGCACCATTAGGGATTAAAAAAGTAAAACTTGAGCCATACATGAAAGCTTCTAGGAAAATTTCAGATTAAGTACACGTCCGTTCTTTCCCAGAATGGTTAATTTAGAATTAACATTTTATTGATCAGCATTTACAGTCTCAGAAGGCGTGCAGAACCTGCTGTCCAGTTTTAGTCTTAGAAGCACAAAGAACCCTACTGAAACTTTAAATTGACCAATCAGCATTGTGACCATCCTTATCCCCTCTGCTAAGGGTTTGCCCCATTTCTACTATCAGTGAAATAGAAAGTGTATTTCATCTACTGATGGAGATGTTTCAGTTTGTATCTCAAGTAATTAATGAGACCATGTTTTATTATATCCTCTTTTTTTCTTTTGAGGGGCTCAGGGGAGAGATTTGGACAAAAGACAAGGGAGGAAAGGAAACTAGCACAAGGGAGAAGATGACGAGACTGTTTGCATTATTAGGGAAAACATGAAAGAGCTCATACCAGAGACTGAAGATAAACCAGCCGTGGGTTGGCATACCTCCAGGTCAGAGGGACTTTCATTAGTGACTTCCACCGCCACTGTCTGGTGCAAATTCTTATTAAGTTTGGCTTAATAAGGATGGCTCTGGAGATATTTTATTCTTTCTAGTGAATGTTGCCCTGTTAGTGGAAGCTGACAGTTATGTTGAGTGACACCTGAGAGACATCTGCTTTACCCCTGCCTCACCCTACCCTGTTTGGTCTTGCCCTGTGACACACACCAGCATATTTTGCATGGGTGCTTTTCTGGCGTTCATGTATTACTCTGTGCGACGCCAGGAGGGGATCATCTGTAAAGCCCAGACAGGCTTAGTGGAGGATGTCCCTTGCTATAAGAAGTCAGGATCTCTGTTTCTAAGAGTTTATCTCCTGCTGTTTAATTCCCCCACCTGAAGCAGCAGTGCTCTGGGGAAGTGATTATGATGTGACACACTGGGATTATGGCTTCAGGTGAAGAAGAGGCAGTGAGAACAGACGAGACTTAGGATGCTAAGACAGTGTGTACATGCAGATGTTAGCAGCCAAGAACAAGAGACTGGAAAGAAAACATATGGTTACACAGGCTAAAGGGAACTGAGGTGGTTGGGTATTTCACAAGGCAGCAACTGTTTAGATTCCTAAGTAAAGGTTTAAAATAAGATGTAGTTTTCAGGGTAACAGGAGCATTATATTGGGGCAGAATTTGGGTCCTGTTCTCCCCTTCCAGGAGAAACTGTCAGTGTGAGGGACCATCTTTCCTTACCTCCCTAACTGAGTATACTTGTGTATGCTTCCCCGGGACCAAGAGAAGAGACTCACAGACATGTGTATGCGGCTGAAAGGCAGGTTCTCTGAAACTTTGGAGACAGGTTGCTTGTCTATGGTAGTCTTCTTGCTTCAGGCCCACAACCCTTCCCTCACTGTTGCTCTGGTTAGACAACTCACCTCAGCCAATATCTGCTTCCCTGGCCACTGATGATAAACTGGAACGTCCTTGGTTGTAAGTGATGGAAATCCAGTCCAACTAGATTATACATGCACACAGAAAGGAGAATTTATTGGTTCAGAGATACACCTGTGAGGTCCAAAAGGAGAAGGTTGCTTCTGGTGCATCTAGAATCCAGAAGACAAAGTCATCAGTATCTCTCTTTTTTCCCTTTTGTGTTCTTTTTCCTATGTTGGCGTCATTCTCAGGCAACAGAGGAGATCCCTGGCAGTTGCTGATTTGTTTACTCTTTAGAGTTTGACATCCCAGGGAAAAGTGGTGCTTCTCTTTCACCCCACCGTGAATCTCGGAAAGGACTCTGATCGGCTGGTCTGGGTCACGTGTCCACTCCCGTGGCCAGTGGTTGGCGGTCACATTACTGACTGCCCACCACAGTCACATGGCAGTGCCAGTCAGGGCAGGGTACAGAACAGAACAAATCAGATAGCCCACCTCTCAGGAAATGGGCTGCAAGTTCAGATTTTACTCCCCATAACCAAAAGGCAGTGGGGGGGTGAAATGTACCACTGTCCTTGTTGGATTGGCTCGTTTGGTCCTGCATGTGTATCAGTGTGGAGGGGTCCTTTTTACATCTCAGAACTGCTGATATGCCTCCCTCCATCAAGACTGGCTCAGAGACAAAAGGGTCTGACGTGTGACTGGGGCAGACAAAGGCTAACACTCAGCCATTCCTCAGAATTTGGGGTTAGAAAGGGCTCTGTGGACATTCGGTCCCCTTGTTCTGTTTAGTGGAATCTGGCCCCAGGCTTTGCATCACAGGTGTGGCCCTATCTCCCTCCCTGCCCCAACATCTTGCCCTGAGTTCTTTTTATTCTGCCATGCTGATTCGTCCCTTCTTTTGTGACATTAAACCAAAAGAACCTAGAGTGATGCCGTGTAAAGTACGGAATGCTTTCCTTGTTGATGTTCACGTGCGGTCCCCACAGCCGCCAGTCATCAGGGACCAGCCTGCCCCTCCTGACTTTGTGCCGTCCCGGCCGGTGACCTCCCATTTGTTTCCTGTCTTTAGGGCACTTCAGTTTTCACTGGTATTGTCCCCTAAAGACACAAGAAAAGGACAAGGTCAGAGCAGTCAGTTGTATTCCATATTAGTGGCTTTGATAAGAGGCTTTGGGGGAAGAGGTTGAAACTAATGGCTGTAATGAAATTTTCAGGTTCTCATCTATGCTGTCGGTCTCCCCATTAAATGCATATCTGTCCTGCGTACCTTTGCACATGGTTTACATAGCATAGTAGCATCTATTACTGAAACCCCAGTAACTTCCTAAATTGGGTCGAAAAAGCTGTGAAACTAACTGTTAGAGAATATAAAAATATGGGATGCAAAGGTCATACATAGCTCCAAGTATTGAATGAGACAGCGTTTGAGTCAAAAAAATAGCATACAAAAAAACCAAAATGTTAGAGTAGAAAAGATTCACTGTAGTTTTCACTTGTGTTGATGGGTATTTTTTGCCCTTCCTCAACTTAGTAACAAGGGAACAGGTGTTAAAAAGATTCTTTTTGTCATACAAGATATTTTAACCTAGCATTTTAGAAACCTTTTGACAAACTCAAAGATAAAAGGCCATGTCAGAATGTTACTTTTCTTTTCATTTTCAGATGTTATGAACTGGAATTTTGCATAATTTTACTAAGAATAACTGTACTTCTTAAATTTAAAGACTTTGAAGAAAACAAACAAAAGAAAACCTCAAACTTTTTCTTGGTAGTCCTTTTGCCCTCCTATGAGTCTGAAGTAGGTGTTAACTAGTTTCAGATGTGTTTTGTTCTCTGACTCAAAATCAGCCCTTTATTTTAAAAAAAGAAATTGTGTAATTAGTACTTAATTGCTTTGGATATTTTGGGCGTTTAGAGGAGAGAGTAATTAAAAGGCCAGAGAAATTAAACTTTCACAGTGTTCTTTACATATGCATGACTCCTTTTTTAAAATGTCCTCTAAGGCAGGCCTAACAACTTAAAAATAAATGAAGACCTGGCTTGTTTTTAAAAATTTGACATCAGTTTTATCCGTGGATGCAGTTTCATTGGTTTTTTAATTCTGTTGGAGAGAGGATTGTTAAAATGTTAGAAATCAAGAGATTATCTCGTTCATCTCCTCTTCAGACAAGGGTCAACTAAGTAATGTGCCACAGAGAGCCATCTCCTCTCCTGTGTTCCAGATCTTCTAGGAGGAAACCGAGAATTTTTTTCTCTACTTCATAAGTATTACAAGAACAAACTTAAATATTTGCCACAATTAAGAGTGGGACAAACCAGGGCTTGGCTGAGGTGGGCTGTTGCCTGTATCTAGCTGTCTGAGAGGTCCAGGTGTTGGCATCACGCGGCTTCTCTAGGCCCCTTTGATCATGTCTAACCTGGAATGTTGAAAGGCTTTACAAACTCAGAAATGCGGTGTTTCATGAGGCACACATTATCCTACATTTGGTGGATCTGGAAGCTAACAAGTCTGCTTTTGAGTGAGAATATTCTTATATTAGTTTTGATAATGAACACTTGAACTATGACATTAACAAGTTTAGTTAGGAAATACATTGGGTGTTTTTAATATACCTTAAATCAGAAGAGCCCTATTGTATTTGCTGTATTCACTAGGTATACAGGGTTTAGATTGATTTCACATTGATCCCTAGCAATTTAGGGCAGTTATACTTAAAATGCTGTTATAAAACATTGCTGTTACCCTCCCCCCACCCTTTTCTAACTAGTGTTATTCTTTGTTTTTTTCTTAATCCTGATCATTTTTTCTTGAAGAAGACAGTAAGTTACTGAAACATCCAGTTTTCTACTTAAGAAGATCAAAGATTCATACGTAACCAAATAAGAACCTGGATGAAATTTATGATTCTTAAGGAAAATATAAATTGCAAAACTGACTGCAGAAGAGATGAAAATCTAAACAGATCAGTAGACAAAAAAGAAATAGGAGAGGTCACCAAAGAGCTATCCACTGTAGTAGCACCAGACCTAGAGTGCTTATTGTGGGGAATTCTGCCCAAACTTTAAGGGATGGATAAATCCAATGTTATTTTAAAAACTACAGATCAAAGAAAAAAACGCAAGGAAAACTTCACATGAATAGTCCCTTCTTTGCTGACCAAGATGCACCTCAGAGCAGTGGCTACAGGCCCGGTGTGTGGGAGACAGGCCGCTGCACAGTAGGACCAGGGAGTGGACAAAGAGTGAGACAGAAGGGAATTAGTGGGGGCTGACCGCTGAGCCATGACCTCCATATCCTAGAGTTGGAACCCTGACCCGCCAAACGGTCAAACTATATTTTAAATCCATACCCAGCATTTTGGATAATGATTCTTTCAAGGTCTGGGAGCCAGGAAAGGAGCATAAAGCAGAGGCCAGGAAATCAGACCAGATGGATGGGGCTGACCTTAAAAATCTCCCAGTAGGATGATCTGTGATAGAAACATCTCCTGGGGCCTCACCCAGGTGAGCAAGGCCGCCTGTTCATAAACACTACTTCCTATACCTGGACTGTCTTTTTCTCTGAACTTTGCCAAGTTGTTCCCTCCCCCTTTCTTGGAAAATGTCAGTTGAAAGAAATAGTGTGAAGGTTGGAACAAGGGAGGGTAAGGCAGTGAGAGTTTTCAACTAAAGGACAGAGAAGATACCCAGTACGTAATAACATACTATTCCAGATGTGTGGAATAAACTTTTTACTTAAAAAAAAAAAGAAATGTCACTGGTGGTGACACAGACTTCTAGAAGTTACCCTTTGGGTACAGTTACTGTTGGATCAACTTCATACTGAGAGGGGGAGGTAAGAGGGAGGGGAGAAAACCTATGACCACCTTGTTGCACTCTGAGGTTCTCCACAGAAGGGTGGAGGGACTCCCTAGCCTCACCTGATGTTTGTGTTCAGGTTTGGTGGTTTAGGGTTTTTTAAAATTAATTTTCACATTAAGTTAGTCATGACATTTAAGTTGAGTTGCAAGTATTGTGTTAGTAACTTTAGGACAGTGAACAGGAGGGCAGCACCTGCCTTTTAAGGGATTTTAGTGTGCACATTTGGATTGCTTGGTGACCTTTGAAATTTTGTTTTTAGCTGCTGTCAGAAACATACTCATTTTTCTTTCTGAAACAGATTTTAACATCTGCAAAGGTTGATCAAGCTACGATAGTTTTAATAAAATGTTAATCTCTCTTTTTTAATGTCAACCCAGCTTTTAAAACTGTTCATCAGCCACCTGAAACATCAGCTCAAGGCACTGGGGTTGATTTAATAAATGCCTTTTCCATTAAACATTCTTGCAGCCGGAATGCATTTAGAGGATAGAAGTTTTTTTCAGTCCTATTCATCTGCGGTCCAGTTTTCCAAATTCTCTTGTTTTTAAAGTAAGATTACTTTAAATTTGTAGTTTCTTATCTCAGCAGTTAATTTACCATTTTTTGTATTTTTATTTTTGTTCTGAATTCTAGCCTCATCAATCCTTTAAAATTTGGATGGTGAAAGGATATCATCTCTGACCAAATTTAACTTCAATATCTAGTTTAAATATGTGTCTTGTCATTAAAAGGTTATTTACGTTTAAAATGCTGACCTTTCAAGATGCACACAAGAGTGTTCTAAAACAGAGTTTCTGAACGTTGGCCATGAAACCACTGTCTTGGCCTGACAAATGGATTGGAAATAAGCTACCCAACACGGGGAATGGGCCATTAATTTTAATCAAAGGTGATGCAGGAAGGGGCGAATGGGATGCATGACAATGTCAACAGCCCAGTAGGTGTTAAGAGACCACACAGCCTTCCTTGTTACTTGGTTGGGCCATTAGTTGAGGTTGGGTGAAGACAGAGAGCCATGTCTGGAATTGAATGACCAGGTCACTCCAAAATCTCACAGAGAACTGCTCATTTCAGAATCACATTGTAATGCCATTAGAAGTCAAGGACAGCATTCAGAAAATATTGAAGGATTTTTTTTTTTTAAAACCAAGCACCTAGCTAGGTTTTTTCCAACTTTGTCAAGCTCTCTGTTTTCCTGCCTCTTTTCCTCCTGGATGGATCATTGATATTTACAGAGGATCAAGAAATCAAACAGACTTAGAAAAAAAAATCTCAAAGCCTGCTTGCTTTTCAGAATCACATATTGTTCCTAGTAAAACTCGGGTAAATGCCAGAAACAATAGCAAACTAGAGGCGTTAAGGAGGGTAACTAATTCTCTATGGGAATCTCATTGTCCTTGTCCCTTCCTTATGCTCCTGTGCATAGGAATAGTTTTACTAACTGCAACTTTACTTTGTTAATTGCTTCAATGAAGGCATTTGTTTTATAATTGTAAAGGCCAGTGCGCTTATGCCTAACTGTAAATTGTCAATATTGGCTTGATAACATTTGTGGTATTCAGGGTGGTGGAAGCCTTTTCTTTCAATCAGGAAATATATTTCGTTATTTTGAGTAGTTTCAATTATAAAAAGGTAGCATCTGACAGCTTGAATTAATGATGTTTATAATAAAGACATAAAAATGCAGAAGGGACAAAGAGGCATTTTTATATCTATGCTTCAGGTTTGTTAAGAAAGTTCATTTATTCTGACACAGCACTGCATACATAAGAATGACTGCATTAGTAAGTTTTACACATTTTTAAGGAAGAAAAGCTATTATATTGCTGTCTTGTTAATGGACTACTGTTATAAGTAATAGTATTTATTCCTCCTGTAGATGAAGACCAGCTCCGTGCGAAGGGTTATGACAAAACGCCAGACTTTATTTTACAAGTACCAGTTGGTAAGTTCTTAAACTCTGCTATACATTTGTTTATAGAGAAAAGAGATTTTTTTCCCATAACTTTTCAAATCTTTGTTAATTTTAGCAAGTATTACCAGAGAATCTAGGTTAGGTTTATAACTTTGTTACATGTAAATGTGTGAAATAATTGGAAAAGATGATTTTAAAATAGCAAATATAGGTTCAGAAGAAATCTATGCCTTGAAAACTTTTACTTAGATTTAAGAAATAAACATGTCTTCTAAAGACATTCTGATTTTCATTCTCAAGTCATTTCTCTAAGTATTGAGTTTTTAAAACAGGGTTCTGTAGAAAAGCCAGCCTCACCTTGGTTTGCTTTCACATTACTTGTCAACTTATACAGGCAGTCTCAGAATAGGAGAGGGACTTCTGAAGATGATGAAAATAAAAGGGATGCAGTTGTAGCATAGAGGTTTCTTGGAACGAGCACGTACAGGGTGTTGTCTTATAATTATATCCGTAGATGACAGCGAGGGCGAAGTCTCTGCTCGTTAACGTGAAGCATAGAGAGACCTGGACAGAGTTGAGAGTTTTCAATCTTCCTTTCCCTTTGCTCTGTGTTAGTAATGCTTTGTCCCTTAGCTGTAGAAGGGCACATAATTCACTGGATTGAAAGCAAAGCCTCATTTGGTGATGAATGTAGCCACCACGCCTACCTGCATGACCAGTTCTGGAGCTACTGGAATAGGTAAGGCCCCATTATTTTTCTCTTAAGATAAACGATACTCAGATGCAATCTCATTAGAAGAAATATTTTGTTTAGCTGGTAAAAATGCGAGTAGCCTTTGTTTCTAGTAAATACAGAGACTTGATTAATGTTTTCATTTCAGATCATTTAAACTTCTTTGCTTTCATCGTGTTGCTTCATTTTTTAAAACTAAAAATCTCTGCATCCAGTCAAAATTAGTTTGTACTCCGTTTTCCATTTTACAGTGATGATATTGGTGTCACTTAAGATATGAAAAACAGGCGGTGGTTCATATTATGATATCGACATTGACTTTTATCCTCTTGATGTGAAAGTTACGCTTACTGTCAGATCTTTAAAAATATTTTATCCTCAGTTCTCTAAGGAAAGTTTCCAAACAATATGAAAGATCAAAATGAATTACCTTTCAGTGGTAGCAAACAGTTTACCTACCAGTTTCAATCAACGTTCCCAAAGGCATGGGAGAAAAGAAAAATCACACAGCCAAGGCATGGAGATCTTAGTGGTTAAGAAGAGGATGGTGTTTGTTGGAGGAGAGGAGAGGGTGCTATATTACTGAGTTCCCACCATGTGTCTGTGTCTGGGCCTGCAGATTATCCCAGGTAATACTAACAAGGAAGTTACCTTTATCCCCATTTTACAGATAACTAATCTGATACTCAGAAAAAATAATATGCCATACACTAGTCATTGCACATTTGTCTTTCTCACTCCCAAACCCGTGCTGTTTTCAGCACAACTCTTTCTTCATTTACAGAACAACTGTTAAAACTTGGCTTTTTCTATTGTTGGAGTCCCAAGCTTTCACATCAGATATTTTTTTACTCCTTAAATCAGAAGATTGGTCAGGAGGTAACCTTCCTAGATTAACTTTTGTCCCTCGGTCAGTGGCCAACTCTAAGAATACAATAAGATGACATTGGTCCAGATCATTAAGGAAAGAGAGTGTAGCATCTGTAGACAATAGTCTTACCCTGGGAATAAAACAGCAACAGACTACAGAATTTAGCATTATATGGTTACTCAGCTTTACAAAAGGCCCCGTGGACCTCGCCCGCCCGTAGCAGCTGTGCTAAACTAAGCCCACTTTTTGCCATGGTAACAATGATCATGACAAATGCTGAATGTAATGGCTTTCTTGATTTTCTTGTGTAATTGTGCGTAGCATCCGAGCTTTACTTTACAGGGATGGAGGAGGAAAGTGCAAAATGTTTTAGAAATCATTGCTGCTTCAGCGTTTCCTGTCTTTTATTCAGCCATTATTCAAATTAGCAGTAATGCAGCGAATTGAATTTCAGATTTTTAGCAATTTTATGATGAGTTTGAAATAGTTAAAGAAAGCATCATTTTTGATAGTATAGTGAAAGCAGTGACAAGAAAATCAAATTGTGTAAGTTTAGATTGCTTAAGGGATTTTTTTTAAAAACCTGATAATCATTATGTTTTGAGACCATCTCCCCACTTTGGCACTGGTCAAGTCTTCCATGAGAAACAATTACAAATTGAATTCCAAAGAGCAGAGCTTCCTTAAACATTCCAAAGGCGTCCCTTCATTCTAGAACACATCAGCTGTTGTTTGAGTGTCTACTGTGTGCTTCTCCCTCAGTGTTTTAGAGGCTGATTAAATAATCCGGTCACCTGTATGCGGGACCTATGGATTACTGACGTGATTGGAGAGGGCTCTGAGCAATGGATAATTTAATAGCTTCATTTGGATTGGATTTTGGATCGTTTTGTTGCATGCTGCTTCTGAGATCCTAGTGATGTCTTGTTTACACTACTGTTGACTTGCTTTTCCTAAATACATTCTTTGAATATATACCAGCTAAGTGGGCATAATTCACTTAGGGTGTGTTGTGTAGTAGGAGGAAGCCAGCCTTGATTTTGAATGTTCCAGATCATTCAAGGAGGAAATGCTCAACACAAAAGTCACTAGTTCACCACGTGTCCTCAGAGAGGCCAAGGAGTGCAGGTCGTGCTGACATTCAAAATGGAACACAGAGGCATTTACTTGGATGTGGAATTTTGGTTGTAATAATGATACAAAATTCTCAGTGATGGTGCATTTTGACAGAACGAGGACTTAGCCCATTTATGAAAGTTTGGGGCCCTACTCTTTTCATATTTTGCCTCAACACAACTCCCTCTCAAAAAAAAAAATCTTATTAGCAGTTGCTAAGATTTTTCAGAGTTAGAGGAAATTATCTCTCCCAACTGTAGGTAGCCTTTCAAGGAGGCTGTTGGTTGGCATTTGGGCTAATTACTTTATTTGTGTGATAATCCTTCAGTCAACATAAAAACTTATCTAATGTCACCCTGTGTTTGTTTTCTTCCAGTTTTATTGAGATAGAATTACCATACAGGGCTGTGTAAGTTTAAGGCTGTGTACAGCATAGTGATTTGACTTACATGCATCATGAAATGATTATCATGATTGTCACACTATTTTTAGATTAAACATTGGATTTTAGGATGCTACTGTTCAATTAATGCTTGTAGAATCGTAACCTTATCTAAACCCATTTTTCCACATAAATAACTACAGAGCTTCTAAATTTTAGTTTAATATTTCTCTAAGAGTTTTCTTTTTATATAACTTGGTATTTTTACTCAGCCTTTCAGCCACTTCTGACAAAGTTGATCATATCCTCCCTCTTTATTAAAACATATTCTTTTCTTGGCTTCCAAGAGATGCCCCTGTGGGATTTTTCCTGACACATCAGCAGTGTCCTCTGGTTCTTCCTCTTCCTCCCAGCTCGAGGCGGGAAGGCCCTGGAACTCAGTGCTCATTCCTCCTCCCTATTCTATCAAAGTTCACTCCCTGGGTGTTCCCTAAGAGATGTCATCAGAGAGTATGGCTTTGTTTTCCGTCTCTATGCTGCTGTCTCCTGATTTTTGTCCCCAGCCCTAATATTCCCCCTGAGTAACATTTGTTTGTCTATCCAGCTCCCTACTCAGTATCTCTTCTTGAGTATCTAGTAGTATCTCAGACTTTACGTGTCCAAAATTAAACCCTTGATTTTCTTCCCCAAGCTGGTTACTCCCCCATTTCCTCCCAAGCTCAACTAGTGGCACCACAATATGCCCACATACTCAAGCCAGAACCCGAGTACCATCACCAGTCCATCAGCAGGTCCGTTCAGCCCCAGCTTCCCCACGTCTCTGTCATGGACTATGACTGCAGCTTCCAAACCAGTGTCCTTACACTTAGCGCTTGCACTCCTGTGGTCAGTTTTTCATATCTCAGCCAAAGTAACTCTTGGAAAATAGCAATCAGGTTGTGTCACTTCTGTGCTTAAAACTTTTCAATGACCTCCCATCACATTTAAAATAAAATCCAAACCTCTTACCATGACGTTCGGAGCCCTGTGTGGTCTGCCTTTCCACCACCCCAATTCTGCCCACACCTCCCCCTCTCCCCTCACCTGAGGTTCTGTCCGTCTTTTGGACTTTCTTGGCCACACTGGTTTCCTCCGTCTTCCTTGCAGCAACGCTGCTTCAAGACCCTCACTCTGACTAATCCTTCTGCTTGGAATTTTCTTCACTCAGATCTCCGCAGAGCTTGCCCTTTATGACATTCTGGTGTCTGCTCCAATTTCCCCTCCTCAGGGGGACCTCCCCTGACCACCCAGTCTAGAGGGCATCACCACCAGTCATCTCTCTCCTCTCACTCAGCCTTACTTTGCTTTATAATTCTTACCCCTGTCTGAGTGCATGAATAGACTGTAGTTGGAAACATTTATATCAACACTAATTTACCTGGTTTGAAAGAGCTTTACCTTTTACATTGCTGTTTCTACTTGCTATATGTAGTGTGCCACTCATTCTTTTGGAATCAAGGCTTCACGAATTTTTCCTGGCTTAATTAACCTCCAACAAATTTAAATTTTGCAATGCAGTCACCTTCCCTAAAGTCAGACATACTGAGTACAGAACATAAGTTGCCTTTCCCGGCAAGTAGACTTAATTAATTAGCTCCTCGAAAGTCTGCAGTCTCTACTTCTGTGGAGTTAAAAGAATGCCCCTGAGAAGCAGCATTCAAACCATACTATAGTCCCAAATTATGTAGGGATGTATATACGATTGTACAGAAAATATGTACTTACATATGTATACTCATACTTAGGGATAGATATACAAATTGTATAAACATATTTCCTTATGCACTTAGCACCAAAAAAAAAAAAGACTTCACATTCTGCTTATATATTCAAAAAATGAGTTCTCTGACAATTTGACCTATGTTACTTTTATTTTCCTATTCAGATGGTGACAGGTAAACAAAGAAACTAGTTCTGCAATCTGAGGCCAGATTACACACCTGGGTTCTAATTTCTGTTTTTGAAGAAGCAGAAGCAGACACCCTGTGCTCACTTCACTGGTTAAAGTGGTTCCGTTTGAATGAAAATACTGATGACTCTAAATAGCAAAGAACCACAGGCAACTGTACAGCACTGAACAGTACTCAATGGTGTTGAATCAAGAACATGGGAATCTTACTTGTAGTTCAGTCCTGTCACCTGCCATTCTGGGCACACTCTGACATACTGCCATCAGTGGAATCTATAAAACCTGTGGAAGATAGACCTCTCTACTTCTCTCAAAGAAGATCTCAGCCCTTACTGACTAGAAAGAGTAAGGCAAAGTTTTGTTTGAACGTGATTTTTCCAGTTTGGGGATCCTTGAAGTGATGGGAGGGATCTGTCCCGTTCCCTGGGTTTGAATCCAGGCCGCGCCACTTTCTGGTCCCATGGCTGGGAACAACTTGCTGACCCTCTCTGAGCCTTTGTTCTCTCCTCAGTAAAATGGGGTTAATCATACCTTCTTCACCATATTGTTGTGCAGGTCAGTTATTTAATACATGGAAAGCACTTTCATAGTGCCTGGTGGTCAATAAATATACCCACGTTCTCTCCTCCATCTCTGTTTCCTGTGTGTCACCGTCCAGTGGAATTTAGAAGTCTTCTGAGTAGACATTTTTAATTTCCTTCTTTGCCAGGTAAACCCCTATTCAGCTAACTTCAGCACTCAGCTTGGCTGACATCTCTCTGGGAAACCTTCCTGCCATTCAGGATTGGGCTCAATGCCCCCCTTATGTTCTGATGACAATTTCATAGCATTTGTGAAATACTGTAATTGCTTGTTTGCTTATCACTCTGCTCCTGTTAATATACTGAGTTCTGTCTTATCTGTTTGTTTTCTCCATCATCAAATGCCCAGAAGCTGGCAGAATGCCTGGCACTTATAGGTGCTAGTAGGTGATCAGTAGATATTTATTGAACAAATGAATTTCCTGATGCATAACAGACAACAACATCTTGAATCAGCCATTGAGGATTTTTCTAAATGCCTGATTTTTCTAAAAAACTTTTATAGACTTTTGCAGATCTATTTCATGAGATGTAGCATAAGTTTATTTATGTACAAGTTTTAAAATAAAAAGTAACTGATAACTAAGTGGCAAGTGTATGTTATGAAGACTTTTTGGTAAATATTTTTACTCCTATATTGATTATTTGTTTTCACAAAACTTCAGCAAGGTCTCTCATTTGAGATTTGATGTGGAATGCCTCGAAAATCCTGAGCCGAAGATATTCCACAGTTTATTTAGAGGATGGAGGAAACTGGGCCCACCTTAACATTTGGGGACCTGGGACAAGAGTATGAATGGAGGCCTATATACAATGTGCCCAAATATTTAAGGTTGTGTATTAAATTAACAGACATTAAATAAAACCTCTTTTCTCCTGCATGAAGATCTGGGAGTTCAGAGTTGCATTAAGAATGCCTAGACTCGCTGGAGGTCCAGGCTGAATGCGGCAGTGCAGGGATAGGTGGCCCCTGCATAGCCCACCTCCCTTTTCTTACCGCCTTTGGCTCCATCCTACACCTGGGGAGGTTACAAGCACACCCTGGCCCTCACATCCAAGCTCCATGTACCTTCCTACAAACCTCTGCCCTTGGTCATCTCTCACTGCAAAGGTGCCCACTCTGATGATCTTCCCTCTTACCAGACAGATAAACCTGAGACAGAGAAGACCCCTGAGAGTGATCTCAGGACTACTCAGTCAGGAAATTCTGAGGCCCCTGGTAACATGGGATGTGGCCTAGAAAGTTGTTGCAGGGGACAGATGTCAGGTTGAAGGTGGTCCCTTTGCTCCGCAGACTCCTCTTCCTGCAGGCCAGGGTACCAGAGGAGGCCAGAGCAGATCTCCTAAAGTTGGGGTCCAGGCCACGGACTCCTCTCAACTGGGTCTAAAGGACAGTGCCAGAGGAAGCAAGTACATTTGTCTTCCAGAGTCATTTCTCGTTCTGGTGTTAGGCTATGAGGGGAGATGAGCACCAGAGGAAATATGGTCTTGATCACATTTATGTGTCACTGGAAAGATTAAGAGCTGAGCTCCATCTGTGGGATTTTTGAACCCTTGGCTCCAGAGAGTCTACTCTCCTAGAGGCAAGGCAAAGCTAATACCTTCTGCCGCAAGAATTGATTTGGCTTTCATTCTTACCTCTAAGTATTCCTCAAAGATTGGTTATTTACTCAATGGTTTAGTGATTGCTTTCTCCGGTCTGTGCTAACTTGAGAGGTGAGGCATTTAGAATGGGGCCGCCAAGCAGCTAGAGATAAGGAAGGTGTTTCTCAGAGGCTGTCCAAAGTTTTTCCCGTATTAAGATACTTCCAGGAAGCCTGCAATTAGCCAAATCACAGATTTCCAGTTATTTCAGTCTTGTTAAAAACAAGGCCGAGTCACATCTGTCTTAAGTTGGAGTATGTGCCTCATCTGTAGAAGCTCTTGCAAACCTTCAATTACGGCAGCCTCAGAAGGGCCTGCTGCCGTCTGCTAACAAGTAGTCATCAGCAGCAACAGGAGACAGATTGACAAACAATTAGCAAATGCACTGCAGAGGGCCTCTCTAATGGTAAAATACAATAATTTGCTCTTCCATCCCTTACAGTGGAGCTGGTTGTGAGATATTGATGGCTCATTGTTCCAGACAAACACTTTACACTGTCATTAGCTGGAGTAACCTCACAGTATTTTAAAAGGACCAAGGAAGTGTTTTTTGTGTGTATACAGTACTTTTATATAAGAATGATTTCTCATTAACAGTTAAGTACCATTTTTTTCTAAATTTGGAATGTGAATAGCAAGAACTTCTCCCACCCGGGAATTCCTATTTTCTGCCATGGTTAATTGTTTTCAATGCTGACTTTAAATCTAAATCTGAATGGAGACTAGAAATGTTGTCTTAGGCCACTGAAGTGATATTTGCAATAAAGAGATAGTTGAGAAAACTGAAATGAGTTACTCAAAGGATTAATGGGAAAGAAAGTAGACCTGTAAGGAAATATCAGTGAATCAGTTTCTGATGTCTTTTATCAGACAGTAATCAGACAATAATCAGAAAGATGTCTTTATGATCATTGTCTTCAAGCATATGCAAGATTTTTGTTGTTGTTGAAGGGGAGTGGGGCACCTATTGACCAGTACCTGTTGACTACTTTTTCAAATCCAGGGGCCACAGAATTGGTGAAAAGATAACTCTTCTTGCTGACCTACTGTATTAGAGTTAATATGAGTCACATGTTTCAGAAATGTTACTGCAAATCAAACCAACAAGCCGATGATTGGGTGTCCGTTCTATGACTAGAAATACAGCCATTATGATTGTCCAGAGAGAGGGAGAGGAAAATAAAGGAAGTGACTCAGGAGCACGGTTAGAGTCAGGAGCCCAAGAATAAGAGTTCGTTTCTGAAAATAATGGCTTGGGGTCTAGGGCAGTGATTCTCCAACTTCACCATATATTCAAATCACATGGTTGGAGCATTTTCAATATTAACATGGGCTTTATCCCTGGAGAACTGATTGAATTGGTGTGTGGTGGAGCCTGGAACTTGGGAGGTTTTTTTTGTTTTGAAAACTTCAGGTGGTGATGCTGGTCTGCACTGAACATTGAAGTCCACTTCTTTCCCCAGCCTTGATGTGCCAGCCCATCCTAGTGTACCTAGCCTATGTGCTTCTTAACAGTCTTGATGAGAAAAAGTAACAGCTTTTTTGAGGAAGACTGGTTAGATCAGCAAACATTTCACTAGCTCTTCTTAATCTGGAGACACCTGGCCTCTGCCTTTGAGGGCTTCATAGTTAGAATGGAGACAGTAAACTGCAAAGACTGAACCTGAACCCAGGTCTCCCTCTGAACTCACACCTGTGTCCTTTCTGTCCACCATGCAACTTCACGTCAGTCATGGTGATAAATGTATTACAAGAGGCTACTTACTGTGTCAGTTAATGGTTTCACTAAGCTGAAGCTAAAAAGCTCTCTAACTTATGAGGTGTAGATGTTTACCTCCATGTGGTTTGAGAAAAATGGGCCAGGTGTTCTCTGGTGCTCTCTCTAGAGCTCCTCTTATTCTATATTTAAAACACACATCTATAGGATTAATGTAAAATTCTTTCAGATATATCCAGGCACCCAGAATAAATAACCCCCAAATTGTTGGATTTGAAATCCACAGAATCAGGGGTGAGGGTATAGCTCAAGTGGTAGAGTGCATACATAGCATACATGAGGTTCTGGGTTCAATCCCCAGTACCTCCTCTGAAAACAAACAAACAAATAAACAAACAAAACTGATTTCTTCCCCCAACCAAAAAAAAAAAAATCCACAGAATCAGAGTTTTTTTAATACATGGTACAGAAAAAGTAAGCACATAAAAAGTGTTTTATAAATAACGATATTTTTAAAAACAGTTTTAATGAGATATAATTGGCAGGCAGTAAACTGCACATATTTAAAGTGTACACTTGGCCAAATTTTAACGTATGTATAATCTCATAAAATTACCACCATGACAGACAGTGGA
This sequence comes from Vicugna pacos, assembly GCF_048564905.1. Lineage (NCBI taxonomy): Eukaryota > Metazoa > Chordata > Mammalia > Artiodactyla > Camelidae > Vicugna > Vicugna pacos. The sequence continues at coordinate 26,469,850 of NC_132992.1, read as the reverse complement.
CATACCTACCACCTCTAAAAGTTATACCCCTTTATAATCCCTTCTTCTCTGTCCCCTCAATTCTCTCTGCACCCAGGCAACCACTAATCTGTTTTCTGTCACTATACATTAGTTTGCATTTTCTGTTTCCTATAAATGGAATCATACAGCATGTACTCTTTTGTCTGGCTTGTTTTACTCGGCATAATTTTCTTATTATTTATCCATGTTGAATATATCAAGAGTTCATCCCTTTTTATTGCTGACATACTCAGTTGCATGGCTATACCACTATTTGTTTATCCATTCACATTTAAGTTGTGGATAGACATTTAAGTTGTTTCTGTTCTGGATATTAGTAATAAAGCTACAAACAGTTTTGTAAAAATCTTTGTATGGTTTCATTTCTCTTGGGCAAATACCTAGGAATAAAATGGTTGGGATATTTACTTGACAAGTGGGTTTTTACCTTTTTACAAAATGGTTAAACTGTTTTCCAAAGTGGCTGTATCATTTTATAATTCTCAGCAGCAGCTTATAAGAGTTCCAGGTGCTCCCTGGAAAGACTTCAGACTTTCTAATAGTTGTATGGTAGTATCTCAATGTGATTTTAATTTGTATTTTTATAATGAGAAATGATATTGAAAATCTTTCCAAATGCTTATTTTTACCTAGTTGTCTTCTTTGGAGAAAACAAATCTTTGGTTCATTTTTTAGTTATGTTCTTATTATTGAGTTTTGGTAGTTTAAAAAAATATTGTGGATATAAGTTCTTTATCAGATCTGTGGTCAGACATGAAATATTGTCTTCCGCTCTGTGACTTGTCTTTTCATTCTCTTAACAGTGACTTTCAAACTCAGAAGTCTTTACTTTTAATAAAGACCAGGTTAATCAAATTTTGGGTTATGTCTTTGATGTTATATCTACAAAATCTTACAGATTTACAGATCTAAAGAAGTCACAAAGATTTTTCCCTTTCTTTTCTTCTAAAAGGTTTATAATTTTAAATTTACATTTAGACCTACTCTCCATTTTCAGTTAATTTTTATATGTGATGTGATGTATGGCTTGAAGTTTATTTTCTTGGATATAGATAGCCAATTGGGCCAGAACCATCTGGTGTAAAGACTGTCCTTTCTCTACTAAATAGCCTTTACACATGTGTCAAAAATCAATTAATCATATATGTGTGGGCCTTTTTCTGAATCCTCTATTTTGTTCTGTTGGTCAACTTGTCTGTCTTTGTGCTAATTTTACACCATATTGATCACTGTAACATAATTTTGAAAACAGATAGTGTAAGTCCTCCAACTTTATTTTTCTTTTCAAGTTATTTTTGTCTATTCTTGGTCCTTTGGACTACTATGTGAATTTTAGAAATTTTAGAAACTGTTTCTAAACGCTAAACTAAATGCTAAAATTCTGCTTGGCGTCACATTGAATTTCTAGATCAACTTGGAACTCTATGTGTATTATATTCCTTGATTTTATAGGAAGTGATTTTTGTTTCAGTTTCCAATTGTTCATGTTACTACAGAGGAATACAATTTATTTTGTATATTGATCTTGTATCCTGCAATGGTGTAAAACTCATTTATTAATACATATTTGATTGGCAGAAGGGAAATAGCTCAATGGTAGAGAGCATGCTTAGGCATGCACGAGGTCCTGGGTTCAATCCCCAGTACTTCCATTAAAAAAAAAAATCATTTGGTAGATGCCATAAGAGCGTCTATATAGACAACCATATTGTTTATGAGTAAAGACAGTTTGCTTCCTTTTTCAATTAATATGCTTTTTTTTTTTAAACTGCACTATAGAATCTCCCATACAAAAATGAAGTGGTAAGTTAAGAATAATGTTAGCTATAGGTTTTTGTAGCTTTCTTTTGGGGTTGAGGGAACTCCCTTCTATTCCTAGTTTGCTGAGAGTTTTTATCAAAAATGAATGTTGAATATTATCAAAACGCTTTTTCTGCATCTATTAAGATGATCGTATGGGTTTTTTTTATTAATTGGTTAATATGATGAATTGTAATCATTGATTATTGAATATTATACCAGCCTTGCATTCCTGGGATAAACTCCACTTGGTCATGAAGCAATATCCTTCTTATATTTTGTTGTATTTAATTTGCTAAAAAAATTTGTCAAGAATTTTTACATTACATTCATGAGTGATAGTGGTCTGTGATTTATTTTTCCTTCTACACTTGTTGCCTGGTTTTGGTATTAGAGTAATGGTGGCCCCATAGTATGAGTTGGGAAGTATTCCCTCCTGTTAGTTTTCTGGAAGAGCTTCTGCAGAATTGTTATTATATCTTCATAATATTAGGTAGAATTTTGCAATCAAACTATCTTTGTTGAAAGATTTTTAACTACAAAATCAATTTACTTAATAGATATAGAGATTCAGGTTATCTTTTTTTCTTTAGTGAACTTGGATACTTTGGGTATTTTTAAGAATTCATCCATTTTATCTAAATTGTGGAATGTACGGGCATAAACTTGTTCAAAATATTTCCTTATTCTTTTAATATCTGGAGAATCTGTAGTGATGTCACCTTTTTTTGTTCGCAATATTGATCATTTTGTGTGATTATCCAGATCAGTCTGCCTAGAGGTTTTTCCATTTTTTTTTTTTTTGGTCTTCTGAAAGGACCAATTTTTAGTTGTACTGACTTTTCCTATTGGTTTTCTTTGTTCTTTTTCACCGATTTCTACTCTAATCTATATTATTTATTTTCTTTTCTTTAGTTTCGGTTTAATTGGCTTTTCTTTTTCTAGTTACCGAAGGTAGAAGCCTGAGGTTATTGATTTGAAACAATGGAAGTTATATTTTTGTAAGAACTAAACTCTTTTATGAATTCTGTTCATCCATTAACACAAGTCACTTATGTTCTCTTGTGTTTTTTTTTTCTTGCTCTTTCCTTTACATTCTCAGTGTCCCCTCATGATTTGTGTAAATTCTCCTCTCCTGTTTTACTCCCTTTTCTGCTTGAATCACTAACATCAAGGTATTTCCTGTGTTTTGTTCACCCTTATTTTCTCACAAAGGTTCTACCAACAGTGTACCTTGTTAACCCCTTTCTGCTTCTCATTATATATTTCTTTTTGCCATTTCCTTCCCTTTTGTTTCTGGCAGCTTTGCTAATCATCACCACCTCCCCATTTTAAATTTAGTCCTGTAGCATCCCTGATAGCTCGTTTCAGGTGATCAGAATTTCATGCACAATTCCTTTCTTTAGAGAAGAGGATTTTTTAATCCATAAAGCTTATCAACTTACATAAATATGAGGTGTCACAGTCATTCTTGATAGCTTTGGCTATAATACTCTCAGAACTCTATATTGATTATGGAAGTGTGAAAAACAAGACAGTGGTTGTGTGAATAGGCCAGGTGTGTAAAACTGTATTGAACTCAACACTGGACCGAAATATTTGATCAGCCCCAATTGCCTTTCATTATTTTAATGTGAAATATTTTTATCACTACGGATTTTTAATTCAGCACATTCTCGCATGAGTAGTAACACAGACATGTGACTGAATTCAGCAGATACTGAGGTTTGTCTATGTAAAAGCAACATATTATGCATTTCAGAGTAGCCAAAGGTGAGCAAAACCTAACCTTGCTTTCAAGGAATTTAATTCAGTCCAATAGAGAAGCAAAACATACACACAAATCACAGAAAGCGCTAACGCTGAGCACTAACTATGTTTGAGGCACTGGTTTAAGCTCTTATGTGTATTATCCTCTTCAGTCCACATGATAGTCTGTGAGGTCGATACTGGTACTTAATCCTCATCTCATATGAGACAGTTGAGGCATAGAGAAGTTAAGCGCACACGTCAAGGTCACAGAGCTGGAAAGCCAGGGGAGATTGTTGAATAGAAAGAAGAGTGACGTGATCAGGACCTAACTTTAGGATAGATATTCTAGTAGCAATGTTTAGAGTGGGCAGAAACACGAAGTTGGGGATAGGAACACAGTTCCTATTCCAGTCATCCATATTGAAATAATCTGTTAATTCCCAAATGATAATGGTTGCAGTAGAAATGAAAGGAGACTATTTAGACTTACAGAGATATGGGCAGTGTGGGACAAAGGTAACTTTGAGGTTTTGGTATTGGGATGGAGAGAACAAGGGTGCTCTGAAGGAACTGAGAGTGGAAAATAACCTAGGTTAGTGGTTACTTCAGTTGCAATGACAAGAAATATCCAGAGGCAACTGGGTTATGGGATGGGAGTTCAATGATGGTGCAGAGATAGATTGATTTAGGAATCATCTGCAGTAGAAATAGTCAAAGTGGGTTTTCCCAGAGAGGGAGAGTAGAGAAATGCCTATTTTTATGAGCAGGGGGAGAAAGAAGACAACTGTGATATAATGGCATCATAATAAAGTTTAGCGAATTAATTAACAATAAGTATTACTCTTACGTGAATAAAATTATCTCTAAATTTCCTAACTTTTAACCTTCATTTCTCACATTTAAGCATATTTTATAAAGTCATTTTAGTGTAGTTGCATTGAATCTGGTTATTTGGAATCTTGAGAGTTAAAATCAGTTTCCATTGTGAGTTTTATGGGTTTAGAAAGTTGTCCCAAAATGTAAGAACCTAGGGCTTTCAACAATCACACTTGAAAAAAACCTTGGGAGTTGCATTTGTCAAGCAGCTAGGAAAACCATTCATGCATACCCCACGCCCAGAGCTCCATAGGCGGCCCAAACATGAAGAACTGAAAGGTCATTCTTCCTCCCCCTGTATGATGGTTTGTTGACATTATTTTGACACACCAGTACAATGCTGAAAGGATCTGACCTTCCTGCAATACTGAGGGACTCAGGTCTGGGCAGGGTACCTGACGCTCACTGCATCACTGTCTTTGCCTTTCTCCTGTTCCACAAATAAACATGAAATGCTGCCTTCCTTACAGAAATATTACAAATTTTTAAATAAAGATAAATGATTGCTTTTTAAATTTCTCTAGCTTTGTTTTTCCAGCTACCATCAAGCTGAAAACTTTACTTGGACCTATTGATGCTTTTAATTAAACTGAAATCATTTTTCAAAATGATAAATGTGAAAGGAGATTGTTAATGCTTGAAAGAGAGAAACTAAACAAACGAGGAGGTCTCTGTGCTGTAATATATTTTACAGTCTTCCATATTTGAGATAGAAACCAGTTGATTGGAGTCCCCATGTTTGAGGACTACCTCTAAAGTGCAGAATTAACATATGCACGGGTAAATCTTAGGTATCTTTTAAAGTAGTTGCATCAGAAGGGTACCCTGTTTTCAGAGGTTAAAGAGTTAGGTGGAGACCAGAGAGCTGTCAGGAGAATTTTCTGTCATGTATAAATATGTTCCACGTTAAATGATAGAGGGTGAAAAGCTGCTTTGACTCGTTACCCATATTATTTCTTAATGCAATATCATGGTGATCTGGGGATGGAAGGAAAAAAGCACGTGTAATAATATTCTCCAAGCATTTAGATTGCACTTTGCAAAATGTAAAAAGTTTCATATATTTGTCATAATATTGGAAAAAGCGTATTCCAGTACTTCAGTGATGTTGTTTCCAAATGTGATAACTGTCTGCTAAATTAAGGATACTTTTGTTCAAGATCAGTATTTTCGTGGCATACGTAAAATTAAAACTGAAATTTTGAAGCACTTGCTTCACACTGATCACCTATTTTGCATAGTCTTTGACCTTTCTGGTGGCACCGTGAACATCGTACCTCTTTGTTGGAGTTGTTTCCCTTTCTGTTTCCTCCACGCTTTCAAAAGTTGTTATGTTGCTGGAAACCAATCCCCAGCACTGGAAAACACTTTCAGCTCCTGGCTGGTTTCCCACCAGGCTTCAGCTCCAGTCTCCTGCTATTCCTCATTCAGGTGGGACCTCTAACTTTGTGTGCTGTGAGAACTGACAGCCCTGGTCCTGCTCTGCCTGCCTGGGTCTGGTCCAAAGCGTGGCCATCCTGCAGACCTTACCTTTCAGGATTTTGTGTCATTTTTAATTGACACTTACATCTGGCATTGCACAGGTGGTTCTTGTAGAGTCTTCATCTGAGTACAAATAGTAGAAAACCTCTTTTCACTCAACTATTACATGGATTAATTTTACTTAACACTGACAAGTTTTCCTGCTGAAACTAAAGTGGTCAAATTCTTTTCTCTTTTCTAACCGTTCTCCATGTAACACTATAAACCCCACCCACCCAGCACACAGGTACATGCATGTACACAGTTCTCACAAATTGCTTGAGTACACAGCAAATCTATTTGAAATGACAGGGAGAGGGTTAAGTCCTGACAGTCTCTTTACTGGATTTTCTAGCTTAATGTCTACACATTTCTTTCCTCTAAATTCAACCCTAGATACACAGGCATACATTAACCCAATTATTTCTAATAGTTCTAATATTATGCCATTTTATGTACATCTTTTCCTCAGGAAGTACACCGCAAAGTCCTGTTGTTTTGCTAAGTTTCTGGCCTTCTTTTATAAATTCTTAGTAAAATTTCTTTCCTTGTGGTGAGACCAAAAATATATATTCTATCAATTATTTAAAAAAGCAATAATTCATTATAGTTGATCATAAATGTCAGGAAGCAAAGACCCAGCTGAAGCATTTTGTCACTAATCATGCTGTTTTTCTTCTAATTAGTTAATTTACATTTTACAAATTAAGGGTAAAATTCAGGCAGAAGATAACATCATAGCTTTAACTGACCTATATTTGTATCTGCCAAATTTAAGTTAATTAGAAATGTAGATGCTGTTTGTTTTATCTGTCAGAAAAGCTCATCTTTTTTCTTAAAAAAAAAAAAGTAGACACACTTTTTTTCCCCTCAGCATTTATCATCTAAATAATAGTCTTGCCAAGATGGCAGCCTCATAATAAACTCTTTTCAGTGGAGTGATGGGTAATGAAGCTTGCTTGTGAAGGCAGCGAAAAATGTTGTCTGGCCAAATGCATGAATATGATGGCTAGAGAATCAGTGGACTTTCTCAGTCATCAATCTTTTTAGTAGCCTCTTATACATCTGAATATTTTGATAGATGATCTAATAATTGAGTTATCTATCTTTTTAACTATCAGAGTTGCATAAAAATTATTCTCACAAGCTACTGAATATTAAATATATTAGGCATCCAGTAAATTTTTCATAAAAGGGCCAAAAGGTGAAAGATTTTTGTTACTCTATAAATACCTCTTAACATATTGAATGTTAAGCCCTCTTAATTCCCTCTCTGAGAAGCAGATACATAAAAGAGGAGGACACACCCATTTGTAACTAGGACCTATAGTAGTTACTCTAGCTAATGAAAAGTAAACCCTGGTAATGTACAGATGCCACTCAGTAGGGTGAAGTGGAATGCCCTTGCTGGTCTAACACTAGTGGCACATTTAACGTAACACAGATTTTCCATATGGGAAGCACAAGTGATGTGGGTGCAGAGAGAGACTATGTGATTTTGATGTACCCATCATCTGGGGAGGAAGACCTTCCTGCCAAGAAGGGAAGCCTGCATATCAGCTGCCTGCCTAGCATCTCACCCAGTGACATACCGCTACCCAAGTATTCTGTTAATGCCTAAATAGTTCTCTGCCCCCCTCTGGCTTTATATTGCGTTTTGTTTTGTTTTGTCATACACCACTCTGACTATTAAAAGCTTATCAACAACAAGTGTGCTTCACTGAGACTGAAAAGCAGCAAGGAAAATTGGCAGGAAACAGATCACTTACAAAGTAGGCTTTCTTCACCCCCTACCCTCCGCACTTCTTCAAGGTGACCTTGCAGTGACGACTTCCCAGTAACCAACAGTAAAACAGTTCTGCCCTGAAAGAGCAGGCATTTGTTTGCAGGTCTGAAGGGTTACCAATTCTGTGCATCTTGAAAGGCACTCAAATGAGCAGTGCCTTGTAAATTGGATTTCTATTAGCCAGACCTGATGATAGCTCTTCATCAGTAGGATGGAAGGAAGTGCTATCAATAGCTCCAGCTCTGAATATCTTTGTTTTTTTAATGCCACACTTATTTTTGGTCTCTCTCATCCAAAATGGTGGTGAATGCTAACATCACCAGAATTAACTGTGTTTAAGATTTTAAATAAATCTTAAAATATAGACAACCGCTATTTTTAAATGCTTTTCATCTTGACAGAGCGGTCAGAAACAAATACAGTAAAAATATCTTGAACCTTGCTCTCCTTACAATTCCTCACATTGATTTTGGTTCACAGTGATGCTATTTATACAAGTTTGGGGCAATAGACTTTCTTTCTTTTCATTTTCTGCAATGAAAATAATAATTGAGAAGGATAATACTGATTGTAGAAATCCCTCAATAGATGATACCGAGGAACTATTACTTTCCAATAGTTTGATCTTTTCCTGGTTTTAAGAATTTTGCTTGTATAATTTGAGATTGGAAGAAAGCTGATACTTATTTTAAGAGCTATAGCTGGGAATTTTAAACTCTTAGATATGTATTTAAAATTGTACATTTAAAACAATTTGAAATGACTATACTGGAAGTTTTAGGGCAAGGAATAGTCTTTTCTTAATCAAAGTAGCAAACATCTGTGTTCTTTCTTGTCTGTCTATTGATTAGCATGGCCTCCTCCATCACTGGTCCTTAATATAAGCACCAAGAAATCATGTCCTTTTGTTTTAAATAATAAATATGCCTTTGTCGTGAATACTCATAGGCAACCCAGGATTTACATCTGAATTGTCAAAGTTTAACTGCCCAGCTCCTGTGATGAGTGACATTATTAGTGAAATAAAGAAGTTTTTAATTTGTCATGGATAGGCCTTCGATGGTGACATTATGAGACCATGTGGTTGTGATGCTAGAAAAAGTTGTCCTTCCCCCACTATTTTTCTAAGATTTGTCATTTATCAACAAGAGGCAACCTGCCGCAGGAGCTCTCTGTGAGCATTCTGGCTTTAGGGCCATTAGTCCATCTCTTTAGGTTTTACTATTTAAGCTTGATAGCTGGTAGTTCTTATCAAAACTACTACTGTGTGAAGTAGCCAGCTTCTGATGGTCAATCAGTATTACGATTTGTTCTATCTCGCTGTTATTGCCAATAAATAAAGCTGTTATAGCTTTATTTCAAGGTCAGTGTCAATTATGTTTTCCAAATAAGTTTCTTTGATATCTTTGTCCAAACTCGTATCTACTCAAATATATTTATATATGTGCTATTTATAGAAATACATTGACAGACACGCAGTGTCTACCTGCACCATGCTGTGTTACTTATTAGAGCCTTCGGACTGTCAAGTTCAACTGTTGTATCCAACTCTTCTAAGAAATTAGGACCATTAAAATAAAAATATTGTGAAGTCTTGATCTCCTCTCATATGTAGTGTAAAAGAAGATTTCAGCTTACATATATTTGCCTTATATATTTCCATATTATTAATAGACAAATGTTTTAATTATTTTAAAGTTTCCTCTTGTGATAAATGTTCAGAAGATTTCATGTTGGTAACAAGTAGTTCATTCTAATTTATGTATAAAAGACATGCTATGAAGATTTGGTATATTAGCAGTAACTTCAACAGAAATTGCATTACCTTTTATAAGCTTTGACTTTATCATTTCAACACAACTATTTTAAAAACAGGTCCTTCTAAACTACTTTAAGAGAAGTTTTCTTTTTCAACTGAATTGATTGGTTAGATTATCCACAACAATCTTTAACTTAGAATGCTGGCATTACAAGAAAGTCAAACTATATGTTTTAGTTTGATTCAATATATCTCTATAAAATTCACTTTAAAACAGTTCCATCATTATAACAGCCCCACTTAAGTTATGTTTTATTTGGGATTATACTCCTCACCCCAAGAATGCATTAATCTTAGGTTTTCTTGTGTTTTGATTGTGTTGAAACTGAAGTTTAGCCACTTTTTTTTTATATTTCTTGATTGCCAGAAAAAATAATTTCAGGGCAAAAAAACATATATACTTGATTAGAAATGAACTATTATTATACAGGGATTTTCTTTTTTCCCTTTCTCAGTATTTCCTAGATCACCTGTTTCATGGAAAATGAAGTCTTATTCATGTTTGTTTCCCAACAGAAAACAGTCCTTAGCAACTCCAAAGCCCAGCCCCTTACATTAACTGAGACTTTTGTCCTGTAATGTGAGTGTCTGAGTTTTTGAGACCCTAAGGCTTTCACCCAACTTGAAGACGATGATGCCAGTGAGCTTCTGTCCAGAGTTAATCAGCTGCAGAATTTGTAAACTGCACATGTGTCAAAGTTGAAAATGTTAGCGCTCTAATAGAAGCTTGAAAAGGTTAGATCTGATAAAAGCCGTCAGCAGTTAAAGAAAGTGATTTATGGGAATGTAATGACACAAAATGCCTCATTTATCACTCATATATAGATAGGTTAAGGTTCCCGTGTCATACTTTTAAAAACTTGACCACTTCGAATTGTCAAAATAGGTACTTAATTGCCCTTCATCCTTTTCATTTTGAATTTATTTCATTTGATTCTGGTAATTTTATCTATGATCACTTTACTGTCGTTGACTTCATATGGTTCCATTTAAAGTCATTCATATTTTGGATTTTCAAAAACTGTACATCACTGATCTTTTTGAAGTTTTATTAGCTAAAGCTGTTGCAAGGAAAGACTAAGCCAACCTTATATATGTTAATTTACATTTTTGTTTAAGGGGAATACCATGGAGATACTGTTAAAGTTTCATTTTGTCTCTTCTAACATGTGTAAATTTCATCAGCATTTTATAATCCTCCAAATTTTCTATACCACTCTCCTTAAACAGTGCAACATGAGGTTTTAAAAGACAGAGCCATCAATTCATTTACCGTCCTAGTAACTCAACTTAGTATTTAAGCCCCACACATATTAAATTTAATGAAAACCTGCCTGTCTGGTTAAATGATCCTTAAAAAAAAAAAAGGATAAAAATGAAAGTTAAGAGACATGCCAGCTTACATTTCTTTTCCAGATCAATTAAAATACAATTCTCATTTATTTCTCTATACATTCTAAGAAAAGTATTTATCAACTTGGAATTGCTAAATATTTATTTGCTTATTTGATATCATTTAATTTATGCATGAGTATCTTAACACTGTTAAATAAAAACTATTTTAAAAGCTGCCAATATATCAAAGTAATGCTGTAAAACATAGATTTTATGATTGATTATTACAGTTTTAAATTCTTTGCTACGAAGGGTAGAATTAAGGGCTTCCTAGAAATTATTTAGATCATTAAATATGGCAGAAGTGTCTTCAGGTTCCCCCCTTTGCCACTCTAGAGCTAAAAAATAAATTGGAAAACTTTGACATTCTCAGCTTGTCAGCCAAGTATTGCACTTTCTTCAACAGGGACTTCCCAGGTTCAGTTTCAAGTCAGAGCAATTTCTTCAACAAGACAAAGGGATGACAATAAATAGGGAAAGGAAGGAACTGTCCTAGGAAGACAAAAAGACATCATAACCAACTAACCAAATGTAGTTGACCTTATTGAACCTCGATTCCATCAGATGGCCAGATAAAATACATTTTTGAGACAGTCATTGAAAGTTAAAGATGGGGGAGGTGGTATAGCTCAGTGGTGGAGCACATGCTTAGCATGCACGAATTCCTGGGTTCAAGCCCCCAGTACCTCCATTTAAAAAAAATTTTTTTTTAAGTTGACTATGAATTGGTGTGAATTCATATCACCAGGAAATTGCTGTTAATTTTGCTAAGCATGACAGAGCCGTTGTGGTTATGTAAGAAAATGTCCCTTTTAATTAGAGATACATACGAGAAAATGTAGGATTAGAGTTACTTGGGGTCTAGGATTTCTCGTAAAATATGTCAGCAAAATAAATACATAAGTTGAGAGAGAGAAATTTAAAAGGGGGATATAGATGTTGCAAGATGGATATTTAGTTGGGGGGGTCCTCTACTTTTCATACATTTAAAAAATTTTGCAATAAAAACCTCAAAAGTCAAGGAGATTTTCACATCAGTCTTGTCCAAAAGTGTTGTTTTTCAATATAAAATTATAATACCTTGTATTTTCTAATATTTTCTTGCTGCCAATCTTAGTTTTAAAACAGAAGATATAGTCTAACTTTTTTAAATCTCCAAAATGTATCCCCCTCAAAATCATCTAATTGGCTAACATCAAATCCAATTACAATATTTTAACCCGGTAGCAAATCTGGTATCTTCTATCATGGAAAAGGGCTACGAAATTCACCACACTTATTCAAAACACGACAGCAGCCTATTAGCATACTTCTTTGTGCTCTGAAAAGTATCTAGCTCCTAAATGGCACTGGGAATCATTTTTTTGTTTGTTTGTTTAAATATATCATTTCATTCCTATATTCCTAAAATTTAAAACAGATTTTAAAACATTGTAAGTCTTATATTTTAAGCTTTGTTTTTTATTGTTGTTTACAAAAACATTTCCTTGAGTTGCAAATAAACTTCCCCAACTTAAGAAATATTAAACGAAATGTTTTTCTTTGTTCAGAAACAAAAGGTGTACATTTAAGTTAAAATCTTAATTTTTCTGTGACTTTGAAAACGTATCTGTATTTACTTGCATACATATCCCCATGTATGCTCTATATTCGTCTTTAAGCAACAACAAAAACTGTGACGATCTCAAACTCTAAAAATATACATTGATTTGAAGAAAATGTATTTTTCACATGGATTTATTATTTACCCTATTTGTATTAAAGGATAGTTACCCAAATGTATTTGTCTATTTTTGTAGATCATTTACATACATTCAGGCAACACAAGAAGACCATTTCAATTTAACCTTCAGAGATTAATCATTTTATCTGAAGGAGTTTTGTTGTTATTTTGTCAAATTGATGATTAGGAAAAATTCGTATCATGTGTGTTTATATAATCATAGCAGTCAAAATTGTCTCAATCTATGAACCTTAATAGTTTGCTCTTGTAACAACTATGAGGAAATATATTAAAATGCCTTAATTACAGGGCAAGAAAAAGAGAAAGCACAGTCTTTTAACATATGATCTTTCAATTGTTCACCAAAGGATAAAGAAAGCATTCAAGCGTGGTTTCGAGGACTGTCAGCAATAAGAAAATGCAAGGTACTTTGTAGAGCTTTGAAGACCTTTCTGGGAAATAGATTTAATTAAAAAGTAAAATAGACTTTTCATTTTAAAGAAATCTTTAAAATGTTATAAAATTTCATAACGTTAATATATTAATAAGGGCATTATCTTTTTGTCCCAGATGAGAAAAAGTCATCCATGAAGCCATTATATTGGATTCACACAAAGGTGGATCTTATAAATATTTTTATTTTTATTTAACTCTTTGATTTAAGTGAGAGAATTATATATGTAATAATTTTAAAAGGCCTCCTTGGTCTGAGTTATACGTGCTGATTCAATTTCACCTGTAAACCAGGACCATCTAGTAGTCTTTCTGCTACTAACAGAAGTCCTTTTACCTACATTAAAGTTCAAAGTGATCAGAAAAATTAACTTAATTAACATGTTCGTATATAACTTCCCCTCATCAGTGCCACACTAATCCTAGTAAAGTATAAGAATTTCAGAGGCACTCTAACTTTCATATTGAAAAAAAAAAACAGACCTCATTTCTTTTCCATTCAGTTCAGTCAGAAAGCCTAATTAACAGTGTGTCTCCAAGTTGCATGAAACTAGAGAAGGTTAACCTGACGATGTGATAAGTAGCTGTTTATAAATAACCCCAGCCTGTTCTTTCAGGGCTTAGCTTCAGCCTGCTCTGCCTCTGTCAGAGTTTTGGGAGCAGGTCTGCTCCTACCAAGCACCCACACATCCGTATTTCTCCGCTGCTTCAAAGCACCCAGTGTCCTCACGTTAAAATTGTCTTCGTTTCAGGAAACCTCATTCGAAGACAAATCAATTTCAGAAGAGTGCTATTTTTGAGTAATTACTCTTTACATCGAGAAACTGTTTCCAGACCAGTGTTGCTATTTTTCCAACTGGTCAAAGACCAATGTATTCACTGTTCGACATTTTAAAAAAATTATAATTTGGCAGCATATTAAAATCTCCGGCGCCTAGACTTCTATTTAAAATGATGCTGTGAAACAACAGATGCATAATACAAGGACTGGTCTCCAGTTTAGCTCACACCGAGATGTAGCCACTAAAAATGTCTGCTCTATGCTCCCATTAACTTGAGCTTCTCAGTTTAAATTTATTGTTCTACAGAAGACACCACAGACTACTTTGTCCTTAAAGAGTCATGCAGTAGATAGAGTAATACTTGAAGATTTGTTACATTTTGACTGTAGGAAAAATAATGCCTCTGTGTGATAATGAGTGTATGATTTGCACGTGCATTGTATAATTCACAATATACGTAGGCATCCATCACGTTATTCTTTGCACTATGATGAATTATGTCAGTTTATTGCATATGTCTGCACGTACCTCATCTCTTAATTAAAGCATTAATCACTGAAATTACCAAGGATACGTAGTTTCACTGTACTTTTAAAATTTAACGTTGATCTTTGCATAGTAATACACATATTATTTCTAATTGGTAGGCTACACTAAGACATTTTAAGTAAGGATTTCCATGTTATGATTCTATCGTATCAATTATTTTAAATATGCTTATCTTAATGTATACTTACAACATACTTTTTAACCACTTTAAATCATTTTTATATGAGATTAATTTCCTAAATCACTAAAATTACCAGACATACGTAGGTGCCTATGTATATTCATATTATATGATGAACATTAAAATTTAAAAGAATATACATAGTCTTTCTGTACTTTTAAATTTTGAAGTTGATCTTTGCCTAGTCGTATGCATTATTTCTAATTGGTAAGCGATGATGAGACATGTTAAGGGAACATTTCATGTTTTGCTCCTAGCAAATCATTTTTAAATATGTTATCTTAGTGTATGTTTGCCACACCTTTCAACAATTGTGTCGTGTGATCTTTTTCTTTGAGATTAATTATATTTGATGTGAATTTCCAGGCACCTAATATTAGCTCATTTATAAGTAATGAACATTTGCTGTTCACATGGTTCAATCCTCTAGACATCCATACCTTCAGAACAGAATAAAAAAATTGTGAGGCTCTGAGGAAAAATTTGGGTTAAAAAAGGTACCACTTGGTCACAGAATTTAGTTGTTAAAAAAGAGGTACACGTTGCAGTATTCCTGCTTCATTAGTCCGTTTAATGCTTCTGGGAGGAAAACAAATATACTCATTTGGCCCTAAACTGTTCCTGTAACATTCACCACTGTCTGTCTTCTCAGCCCCAGACCTTGCTTTGTGCTCCTCTGAGAAGACAGAGGACTTCCTCTCATGACTTTGTAAAGCCACCCGCCTTTCTCTCTCAGTTTTTGCTTATTCTCTCCCGTTGTGTTCGATGAAGATGGTTCCTTTTACGTTTCTTCCTTTCCTCAGTTTTCCCTCTTCCCAGAGTTTTGAGGTTTGCCCCTGCTTCTAAAGTCACCCTTGGCTTATGCCCTAGAGCCACTCACACATCTCTGTCTGCCCTCTGTCTCCCAGCATCTGGAGATTTATTCACACCGGCGGCCTCTAGTTCTGCACTCCCTCAGTGCTGAGGAACTGGGCATGTATTGTGAATGCTGCTCTGATGTAGTGTTGGTTATGCCCCTGCATCCTCCTCCCCTCCCTAAACATTCTGTCCTTCCCGATTGAGAGGCTGAGGAGCCTTAAGCCATCTCACCTGGATGTGCCACTGACCTGGTGCCTGGGACGCTGAGCTGTTTCAGAACCAGGAAGGCACTAGCCTCCCACATGTCCTGCCCTCCTTGTTTTGTCTGTTTTTTGTTTGGTTGGTTTGGGTTTTTTTCTGCACAATGCCACTAGATCTTTCTTCCAAAAGCATGGCTCTGAGATGACACACTCCGTGTGTTGTTTTATCTCCATCCTACTCTTCTCTTTTCTGTGACCTGGGAGTCTCCCTATAAGGTCCACTTCAGCAGATTCCTCTGCCCTCTGGCTTCCTGTTGGGTTCAGTCAGTAGCGTGCACTGGCAGGAGATTTAAGGGTGCAAAGGAATCACCAAAAAGATGTTTGTTCCCCCAGCTGCTTCCCTTTCAGGTCCCTGAGATTGACTGCATGTGACGACCAAGTCAGTCTTGTCATGTGATCTTCATTCAGCTCCTCTCTCAGCCCTGGGTGTCCCCTCCTTTCTTTCCGTCATTCAAGCCTAGGGGTGTTAAGGGCTCTCTGCTGTTGATAGCCTGGTAGCCCTGCACATCTGAAACTCTTTAGAATCTTCAGCGTTGTCCATTACCTGCGGAGGGAAGTCATGCTCCACAGTCTGACCTACTGCCTCTCCAGCCTTACTCCGAGATGTTACTCCAGGTGCCACCCTCGTTCCAGCTAAACAGACAAAGCTCAAGCTGCCCTTTTGCATGTCTTGTTTCTGCATGTTCCAATGCATTCTCTGTTCTTGCCCATCATATCTGACCTGCCCTTCTTCTAAATTATTCAAATGAAGTGGTTTATCTAGACTCCAGACTGAAACCAACAAGTATTGCATTTGAAGCTAAAGCTATGTTAAGAGTGTTTGGAAAATCTTCCTCTCCCCTGAACTTCAGACCCTTACATCCAACTGCCTATTCAACATCTCTACTTGAGTATGTGTTAGATGTCTTAAACTCAACATGCCAAGTCTGATTTCCAGATGTGTCAAAGTTTTCCCCATCCCAGTTAACGACAAGTCCACCCTTCCATTTGCCTAGGTGAAATACCTTGGGATCATTCTTGTTTCTTTCACAGTTTAAATCTGATTTTTTTGGAAATCCTATTGATTCTACCTCCAAAAATATACCCCAAATCCAGCCATTTTTCACCATCTGCACTGCTCCCACTTGGCTCAAGTCACTATCTTATCCTCCCTGGATTGTTGAAATAACTTCTTAAAAAAAAACAGAACAAAACTTTTTTTTGTAGTTTTGGTGTTGGGGGGTAGGTAATTAGGTTTGTTTGTTCGTTTGTTTAGTGGAAGTATTAGGGATTGAACCCAGGACCTCATGCATGCAAGGCACATACTCTACCACTGAGTTGTACCCTCCCTGCTTTGAAATAACTTCTTAACTGGTATCCCTGCTTCCATCCCCACCCTCCTAAAGTCTTTTCTCAACATAGCATCCAGATCATCAAATGTAAGTCAGATCATGAATATCTTACAGTGATTCCCTCATTGACCCAGAATAAGAGCCAAATTCCTTACATTGGCCTTTGCAACCATGCACAGTTCCTTCTGGTCATACCTATGGCCTCATCTCCCACCAACTTCCTCCTCACTCACGCTGCAGCAGCCACTCTGCCCTCTTTGCTCTTCCTCAAACTTAATAAGGTACATTTTTGCCTCAGGCCCTTTGCACCAAATGTTCCCTTTGCATGAAACATTTTCCCTAGATGTATACATGGTTCAGTGTCAAGAGTCAGATACAATATCATCTCAGACCTAGTCTGACCCACCCCAACAGCCTCCATCTTCCTCCCTTCCTTTGTGTTTCTCCATAGTCTTTTACACCTTCTGACACAATCTCTACTGTCCATTGTTTTATTCGCTCCACTAGAATTAAAGTTCCACAAGGGCAGGCTTTGGGGTCTGTTTTGTTTACCACTGTAGCCCAAAGACTAGAACTGTGCCTGGCATATAACAAGCTCTTAATATGTATTTGTTGAATAAGTAAATAGGTTTATTTTGAATGAGCATAATGTATTTTTTAAATGTGAATATCATGTATCAGTGTTAATGGTACAGATTGTTTATATTATTTCCATTTGATGTTCCCAGATTTTCTGACACTTGGAAGAAGTGTTTCTAATCTAATGTATTTGCAGTAGAAATAAGCAATCAGCAGGCTTTCAGTTTTGCAGTTTGAATGAAACAGGCTGTCCCCTCTCTCAGTTGCTCTTGTTTTATTAGGAAACCCACTGCAGTTTCTGAGAGAAATAATACCAACTTTTTAAAAAAAGAACTATTGTTATTGTTCTATATGCTCTTAGGAGGTTTGGAAACAATATTACAATTAATTTATCAAACCCTTACAAGAAATGCACACCATGACACACATTTTAACTCTTACTGCCGATTATCAAGCTTCAAAATTAATTATGCAAAGGTTCCAAATGTTAGCAAATTTGAAGTAAAGCAGAAGATGGCATCTTGGAGCCAAGTGGAAATAAGTTTGCATTCTCCTATTTCCATTTTGATTACTGAGAATTACATAAAACGATTTTAATCGAATTGAGAAGATCCGTAGTGTTGGCCATCTCTGCACATATTATAGCCAACAGAAATTAAGCAATTAATATTTCAAATGAAGCATCATGCGAAGTCTTTCTTTTATATCCTCTTTGAGTATTCATCTGAAGTGCTGTGTCTACTACAGAAATTCACATTGCTTAGCAAAGATAACTTAATTTTATGTCGGAAAAGGGCTTGCTTGGATCAGAACTTCACTTTCACTGAGTACTGTTTTGCTAAAAATGCTTCTCAAGACAAAAGCTGGGTGAGCAAATGATTTTGGAAGATGTTGCCTTCTACGCTGAAACTTCCAAGTCTCACTGAAATTTCAAACTGAAAAGTTCTGCATCGAGGAATCATGTTTGTCATTGTTCAGCCCCGCATTTCTTAAACTTATTTGACCAAGGATCACTTTTTGCACCTAATACTCGTGTTCCCTTTGGAATAGCCTCTTGGGAACTCTTGTGTGGACTACTGGCAGGCAGGAGGTGATAGTCGTATCAATGGCGGGGTGTTGGGTGGGGGGAGAAAGAGCAAGCTAGCACTTCTGAGCCGTCTGCAAGGAGATAAATGATGCCTCCACCTGGGCATCCTAACCAGCCAACCTCCCCATCACTGACAAGCCCAGAGAGCATCCCCTTAAGCCAGAGACAGCAGGGCGCCTCACAGGGGCCAGGCCAACAACTGCAAGGGGCGGCGGCTGTGGGGAAACTGAGAGCAGCCACCGCTCTGTCCCAGCCCACTGTGGCCATGCAGACAGAATGGGCCCAGGATGGCCAGGTCTTCCGGCTCTTGAAACAGTGTCGAAATTCCAGATTTTCATGTATAGACTCCTACGTTTTAAACGGTGTTGACTAATTCCAGATAAAAATGAAACCAAAAACACTGTAGGCCAAATAATATATACCCCAGGGCCACCCCAGCGTGCGACCTCGGCCTTAAGAGGAGTTGGTGCAGCAGCATGAAAGGCGAGGCAGGTTGGGAGGCCTTGAATGCACTCCTCTGGCTGCACGCATGGACCCTTGTGGAAACGAAATCACTTTTCTCTCAGTATTTCTGAGACCAGACCATTTCCAACTAGGTGTAAATCTCTTATGTCTGAAAAACCCTAAAGACCAATTTACTTCGTTGCCCTCCTCAAATAATTACAATGATAATTTACTATTTGTCAAGCATGTTTTCACTTTACGAAGTACCAACTTTAAAATAAAATGGTGCTCTCTAGCCATATTGGTCTGCCAGGGCTGCCATAACAAAATGCCACTGACTGGGTGGCTTAAACAACAGAGGTGTATTTTCTCACAGTTGTGGAAGCTGGAAGTCCAAGACCAAGGTGTCAGCAGGGTTGATTCCATCTGACTGAGGGCTGAGAGGGGAGGATTTGTTCCAGGCCCCTCTTGTGGGCGGGGACACGGCTCTCCCTGTCCTTCGTCTTCTTCCTTCTACTGTGTGTCTCTGAGTTCAGACTTCCTGATCTTATGAGGACACCAGTCATACTAACCTAATCACCTCTGTAAAGATTCTGTCTCCACGTAGGGTCACGTTCTGACCCACTGGGGGCTCAGGACTTCAATGTCGTATGTTTTGTTTTTGTGAATACCTGAAAATCAGGTACAAAGTTTTAACCATAAAATTTTATACGTAAGCCAGGAAAAGTTCTTTTATGAATTGAGAAGGAAAGAGTGGATAAAGCCAAGTGTCCAAAGTTTTTTATAATTTATCCAGGTACTTAGAGAAAATAGCAAGTATATGTGAGCTATTAGGAAAGGAATGGTTGGAACTATAGATCTGTTTACTTGGACTGCCATCAAGCACCTGACTAGGTATACAAGTTGGAACTTGTTCTATTAAATATAAAATATAGTATGAACTGAATAATATTCAAAATGAGATGAGAAAGCTCAGTACTGTTAACATTACACTCTGCTCTAATGTATAAATGTTACCAGGATCTCTAAGTTTATGCAAAACAATATTTTTATGTTTTGTTTTTATTATTTTCTCTTGTTTTAGTGCTTCTTACTATACAGGAAAACAGAAAATCAGTACATTTTTAGATTTTAGTGGCCAACAAGGAAAGAAGGTAAAAATAAAACTGCAGCTTGAATTCAACATTGATTATATAAACTTTTTCAAATCAGCTTTATTTTCGGCACTGCTCGCTCACAGTTTTCTTCATACCTTCATCGATTTCTGAGACCCCAGTGTGCTTGATTGAGACCTTCTTCTGCAGCCTTCCTAGTGTTTCTTTACTACGTAGGATAAGTATTCCCAAATGCAGGCTCATTTTCTTTGAAAACTGCAGCCAGTTGCTGAAATTCACTTATTCACGAATGCGTTCATGTATTCATGTAGCACGCGCTGTGTGCTAGGTAAGCATTAAAGATAAGCATGGGTGTAACGTCAGGGAGCTTACAGTCTGGTACAACGTCAGTAGGGTTGTAGCGTTTTACAGCAGAGATACTGGCCTAGGGTCCCCAGGATAGAACAAGCTCTCAAGCTGGGATGAATGGGAAAGGCCCATGAGTTGGGTCATAAGAAAAGCACAGAAATTTTCTAGGTAACTGATTAAAACTCAGACCGAGTTGTATGAAAACACAGGGTGTACTGAGGGAATTGAAAATACTTGGGTATTTCTGAAGTATAAATTGTGTGTTGTGAAGTAGAGGAGTTGAGACAGGAGAAATAGGAGCCAAGTCATGATGGGAATTTGGAGAAGTCATGTGGGCCTTGGGGAGCCTTGAAATATTTTCATCAGGAAAATAGCGCTTTAAAAAAGATAACCAGGGGAGTGATGTTGAAGGGTAGGCTGGAAAGAAAAAACACTGAGAGTTAGGATACTGCTGCAAGTTCATTTAAGAAATAAGCGGCAGTAGTGATGTGTTTTAGAAGAGGGTAGACCCTAGAACTAGGATACCACCTTGCAACCTGGCTCTGCCACTTATTAGCTGTGAAACCATGAGCCAGTCCCTCAACTGCTTGGAGCCTCAGTTTCCTCATCTCAAGACATGGGGATAAGAATAGAATCCACTTTATAGGGATGCTGTGAGAATTAAGTGAGTTCATATGTGTGACGTATTTAGAACCAAGCCTAGTAGGTAGTAATGACTCACTGTATGTTAGCAATTATTGTTATTAATAATTGTTAAACAACAATGGCTGGGACTGAGGTGGGGCTCTATGATTAGTTTGAAGCAAATTAAAACAGAAGGATTCAGGAACTATCTTAGGTTACAGAGGAGGATGCTCAGCCCATTCATAACCTGCAACCTGGACTAAACACTTAAAGATATGTGTTCTGCAAAGCTCCTTCTTGGTATCAGTCCCAAGTGTACAGCTTTAATGTGTTGATCTGATCAAATGCGACCACCAGGACATCCCTGACCTCTCTGCCTCTCCATCAACACATGCTGTGTCAGGATCCCCGTCACCTCCGATGCCTGAGGCCTAGTTAGGAGGTGAGCATTCACACCCTCAGTCTCCCCAGGCTTAAGAGAAACCACGAGGCAGTACGTAAACCCATGGCCTTAAATATTTTATTTTTCATTTGAAAGAAATCTTTCCCATTTTCTTTTTTTTCATTTCTTTTCTTTTTTTTTTTTTTTTAAGTCTGCAGATTTTGGTGTTCTATTTCCCTGAATTTACTGGGCCTTCGTGAAATCCATCACCAGATGATGACAGTAGGAATGTTGGAAACTTTTTTCTTTCCCTATCCTTCTATTTAATTGGCAAAATCATCATCTTTGTCACTCTAATCTGATACTTGTAAAAAGGAATTCTGCAGTGAGGGAGCTAGCCAAAAAGGCCCACTTTCTCTGCAGGCTTTTTAGAGCAACACCTGCTTCGGTGGAGACAGTAGCTGGCTGCTGAGTGCATCTCCCAGACTCTGGCCAAACCCATGGGTCTGGGTTATCCTGCTCTCTTCCTGGGGGACCAGGTGTCAGCCTCCCATGCTGCTGGTTCTGAATCTCTCTCCCTAACTGCATCCTGGAGTCTAGGTCTCCCTCAAGTGCCCCCGGCTGATCTGGTTAAGTAAGAAAACCCCTCCTTCCTTACTCTGCCAAATGTGCCAAATTAATACAGAGCTCCTCCAGGGCAAGGGTGATAGCTTCACCCATTCAACAGACGCGCACTGAGCGCCTGCTGTGTTCCCCATTCTGGGTACCAGGATCTCAGCAATGAACCAGACACATGAGGGCCTCGTCTTTAGGGAGCCCATGTTATGATGGGAAAGGCAGAAAATAAGTAAACAAATAAATGCTTTCTTTTCAAATCCATGGTCAAATGATCAGGGAAGGTCTTTCTCACCAACTGTGGTAAAATACATCTCAGTGAATGTTTGAGTTGAATTGCATCCCTCTGCACTTCAGACTCAGACTGTACCTTTGAAAATGGCTTTCAAGGGTACTGCCGTGCTGTGCATAGCTCTGTTTAGCCCAGGTGAGATTGGAGGCATTGAGTGTTTCGGCTGTGGGATATCTCTGTGGTGTGAAGCTTTTCTGGTATGTGGCTACGGGCGTGCAAGCTACCGCCTCAAATCAATGGAGCACCTATAGTACCAAGAACCAGTGCTTTTGTCCACGTCCATAAGCCAGTAAGCAGAAAGGCTGGATAAGTGGTTGTGTTCTTATTGTCTGTGTACTTCAGAGTATGTGTATGATCAGATTATGACAAATGGGCCTTAATGACAACACAGTCAGCACACACATACAGTTTAAACAGCAGAGGGTTCTTATGCATTGTAATACAACTAAAGGGAACACATTGGTACTTTCCCCAGCACTTGTAAAAGCAGTGACTCACTTTCACCACTGAAACATTTACAGTAAGTTAAATACTTCATTTGTGACCAGCACAGAGCTAGGGCCCTATTAAAAAAAAAATAAGTAAATTTGTCATTGTTTTGCATGAAGCACACACTCTGTGTTAAGTACTGAACTTGTGAAAACAGATGCTGGCCCGAATCAACTTGTTGTATCTCCTTTGAAATTTATCTAGCAATCCGCTTGACTTTGGTATGTATTACAGTCTGAATAATCCAATTCTGACCTCATTGTTATGTCAAACAACCATTAACTTTCTAAAAACATGCACGGACCTCTAGAGAGAACTCAACCCCAGCCCGTCTGGGGAACTTTCAGAACAACTGTTACCCAGTTTGCTTTCTCATTTACATGATTGTTCTATTATTGATACAAATTATATGTATCTATCAGGAATGTTTATAAGTGTCCTGTTGTCACATTTGTTAGGCAATATATGTTAATTATAGAACTGATTTGCATCAGTTAAATTTATTTATTTAAAATAGTACTAGTTATTTTTAAAAATTTCAAATCACGGGACACAGAAGTGTATAAAAACATCCTGTTCATAATTGTACCATAGTTAGGCATTTGAGTTCTTAAATGGATCTTTGAAGTTAATTTTTAATGTACCTCTTAAGCCTTTGGAATAAATGAATCGCTGGTATTCTCGTACTCACTGCTATTTTAAGCACTGAAGGTTGTGCTGTGCGTGTAAATGTGTGTGTCACTGGCTTTCTAAATAAAACCCACCATTTTTAGGAAAATTCCATTTCCAAAATAGAGATTTAGAAACGTTACACTTGTATTGAGTAATAATTTTTTCTCTAAAATAGTTAAGCTCATTTTGTTTTATCTGCCATTCCCCCACCTATCCCAAATCACTCCATTGGACAGAAAGGACAAGAGATTATGGTCTCCACATATTAAAAATGTGCTTAAAGATCAAGATCATGTGTTTTGAAGTACACCTAAATATTTGGGAATTAAGAAGTATAGAGGGTAGGGTATAGCTCAAGTGGTCGAGCACTTGCCCAGCATGCATGAGGTCCTGGGTTCAATCTCCAGTACCTCCTCTGAAAATAAATAAATAGATAAATCTAATTCTACCCCCACCCCTGCCAAAAAAAAAAAAAAGCAGCAGCATAGATTTGCCTCATAGGCAAGTTCCTTCTAGACATATCTTTTAGTAGATCTTAGCCTTTCACTCATTTTATTCCATCACTCAGATAATTATTGAGCAGAATTTACTAGAGGCCAGCCATAAACCAGGTATTCTTCTATGCCTGTGGATACAGAGATTCCCCAAAATACAATTTCTGCTTTCAATGAGCTGAGTCTAATAGGGGAGGCAGACCAGTAAACCAACAGTCATGGCAAATAAACCAACAGATATAGCATAAGAAGACTGGGACTGAGATGTACCTGGAGTAGATAGAGCGAAAGTTCAAGAGGCTAATTCCTACAAGCCCCAGCTTAGACTGGAGGGGCAGATGAGTGGAGAACGGTGTTTTGAACAGAAGGAACAGCATGTGTCGAGTCATAGAAGCTTGAAAGAGTGGAAGCTGCCAACAGTCTTTAGTATGATTAGAGCACAGGGAACAGGAACCAGATTAAGAAAAGCCTTGTACGATGCTGTAGACTCCGAACAGTGTCTCCGGGCCAGTGCAAATAGGTTTTTTTAATAAAAGCAAGTTGCTAACAGTTACATTTGATATTTAGAAATATTGTTAAGCCACAGTGTGACAGACCAATTCGAGGTGTTTGGCTGGGGAGGTGGGAGTTGTTTGTTTGTTATTGTCTTGTTTGGGATGTGGAAAATGTAGGAAAGCCTGAGGAAGAGAAATCCAAGTGGGAGGTTATTGCCGAAGTTCAAGTGTGAAATGGAAAAGGACAAAAACAATTTAGTGGAGCTGGGAAAGAAAGAAACACATTTGGCTATTAAGGACATGAGTTGTCCTGTTCTTCTCTGTTAAATTTGAGTTGGAAAGTGGGATATTCATAATAGGAGAGTTAAACTCAGACTACTGAGTAGCGTTTAAACCATTTGCCCTTTTTAGTGTTCGATTTACTTGCAGTGGGACTTGAACAAGGGCTTCTGATTTCTGGTGTCCTGTATTCTTTCCCTTAACACTTCATCTCTATAAATTGAAACATATAAAAATAAGCAAAATGGTCTGTTATCTGTATGGTACGTAAGTGCACACATAGACATTTTATGAGTAAAGGAAAACAAGTTACTGCTAAAAGTTGGAACATCTTCTACCAGAAATCTTTATGGAACGTATTTTTTAATAACAAAAACTTTTTCAAATTGTTGGCAATTTCTTAGTAGTTAGTGCATTTTTTTTTTCTAAATGTTTCAGCCTCACCTTAAACAAGGAGTGGTGATGTTTGGAAAATGTTTGTTGTATTCTCTCTCTAAATAAAAGTTGATGGTTCCCGTAACACTTGTGACAAACGCTTCAGGGTGAGAAAATAGTTTGCCATTCAGGTCATTCCTAAATCAGTTTATTTTTAAAGCATTTAAAGCTTACAAGTGTTCACCAAAAAAGGGCAGCTTTGCATAGGTTCAGTTGGCCCAGGATTTTTAATCACCCTGAGCCCTTTTCTTATAAGTGAACTTTTCTCAAAGTTGTGTTTGTCCTCTTACTTTCGTTCATATGGGTAGGTGTCTCTTCTTTTCTTGAAAAACCTTATGAGCTTGATTAGTAGAATTAATTAAGCAAGGGGTAAAAACAAAACAAAAAATTATACACTTAGACTTTTAACAGCTAGCCAACACCTCTCATAGATATAACCACATTTTACAAATGAGGACACTGAGGCCCCATGAGATTACCGAGCATTGAATTCTGTTATCTGTGAATCAGGCAAATTTAAAAATAGGAAGGAATGGAATTAACATTTATGGGAGGAATTGTTTTAATTTCACAAGGGCTTAGTATTATACAGCTGCTATCAATCACTCCCACATAGAGAGCTCTTTAAGTATTAAGACATTTTTCTTAACAAGTGGTAGCAACCAGTAATATTATTAGACCCCAACTTCAACCACATGCTGACCCAGTACGGACCTGAGGACGTTTCTTGCTGGGTCTTGTTCCCTCGCTGCTGTGTAGTATTGCTCTGTGCATTAAAATCAGCTCCTGGTGATAAAAAATGTTAACACGAAGAGGGGTAGTCTAGGAGTTATTTACATCATTAGTTACAACCCTAGAAGCAGTACAGTTGAGTAGAAAGGACATAGGTTTGGGAGAGGGAAGGGCTAAGTTTGATTCCCATCTGGCTGCTTACTGTCACTGTGGCCTTGGACAGATCGCTTGATTTCTTGCCTTTTTTTTTTTTTTTTTCACACATCTGTAAAATGAGCCCAGTTTGGATTCTTATGCAGATTTAGTGAGTCAAGTATATGTAGTGCCTGGCACAAAATTCACACTTAATAAAAGGTAACTAGAGGTGCTGAATCCTGGGACTGCCCTCAAGGAAACCAGGGAATGCCAAGTCAGAGAAAACAGAGACTGCAATGGGATGTTTTTGCTGTCGTTGCTGGATCTTACTTTGTGACTGTGTTACAGTCCTCTACTGTGACGCTGGTGCTGTGGTCAGATGTCCCCCTTTGTTCAGTGCGAGGCTGCTGAGAATCTAAACACTTCTTGGAGGACAGAGCCAATGCACTCAGAAAACGTCTCCTTGCCCAAGAACACCGACAAAGTTTGTCTCAGACAGGGGGCCTTTTTTTTTTCTGCTTTCTTTTTTCTCTTCCAACAGTTGCTTCCTTGTTTTTGGAGCCACATTATGAATTGGGCTTTAGTAATTTCACTTTTCCAAGATTTTAGTGACTTGAAAAATAAACAGGTTTTTGTTGTTGTTTTTGTTGTTTTTTAGATTTAGATTTTAACTACAGTGAAAAAAAAAAAAAAACTCCAACAGCAATAAACTGGGGGTATATTAACCCCTGGGGATTATTTCAAAGTGAAAGGACATTTACTGGGTTCATCTGACCTCTGATTTGAGGACCAGTTTTTTTAAAAACACCACCAACCACAGACTTGTAAAGTTTGCAGAAACTGCCGACAGACCCAAATATGTTAAAAGTTGTAATCTCTTGAAAGGAGTTGGTTGATTTTCCTGTTGCCCCTCCTATCAACTTTAACCTCCAACCTTCTCCGGCATGTATCACTGCAAATAAAACTGCTGAGGTTTGACAAGAGGATATAAAGTCACTAGGCCATCGCACAGGGATGGCCACATGACTTTCTTCAACCTGAAATGAATGCTCTGTAATTTGGGCTTTTCAATAGGAAGTCATAAACACTCACTCATATCGCTTTAGTTCTAATAATTACTGGTGGGTTTTTTTTTAAAGAAATATACATATTAAATGATGTTTGACAACTGGAATTTAGTGGTTTTGTTATTGGTTGTCTTTGACCGTTAACTTGGATTTCTGTTCTTAATTTTAATGTATACGATTTCAAGCGAGGAGCATATGATACTGATATAAACATGGCATTTGTATACAGCATTATGAATGAATTTTTAGGGCGTGATTAAGACAAACCAGATGATAAAAAGCCAACAATATGTTTGTGTCACTCTACTGACTTAAAAATAATCCCCTGCACTGGATTCACCTACAGTACCTTTCTTCTTCCAAGAAACAGGGGACATGTGGTCCGGATAGCGGTGAAGCTGGCCAGGGTTTGTGAAGTCTGTGGAAGCTATTCTCTCTACACTAGATAAGTGCTATCTTATGAAGTCTCTGGCACTATTCAGTCTGAACTCAGCTAGTTCTCTGTTACCATAAGGAACGCAGAGCTCTGATATCATCACTTAAAAACAGTGGTTTCTGGTTTGTGTGTGTGTGTGTGTGTGTTTTGTTAAGGTAGATTGGTATGTTTTGTTACATACAGCTTAGCAGCTCCCAACAACCCTAGAGAGGTGGTATGTGTATGTGGATTTATTTATATTATATATATATATGTGTATATATATAACCAATATATGCATCCATGTATTCTTTATCCTGATTTCCTCCTACTTCTGTTCCTTTCACGGGGCAACTGAGCAGAGAGAGAGCAGATGATGTGAAAGGAGTAGGGAGTCTGGGAAGTCAGGAACATCGGTGCTGGAGATGGGGGACCTGGCCCTGATTAGGTCCCACGTGCCCTTTTGGTCACCTCAGCAGAATCCAGCCTTTCAGTGGAGCCAGAGTGCCTTCTGTAGAAGTGTTGTGTTGTCACAAGGCAAGCGCCTCCATATAGAAAACTCCTAAACCCAGTCACCTATGCCTGTGCCCTCTTCCAGAGAAGGATCCAGAGCCTGGAAAAGTTCTGTGTGTGGGTTTGGAGCTGGGGTTGGGGTTGGGGAGGAGCACTCAGGAGATGGGGGTAAAAAACAAAACAAAATAAGAAAACTCTGTGTGTGTGACCTCACATCTTACAGTTCTGAGAAAACTAGCTTTTTATAAGCTCCTTATGGTAAAAACTGTTGAGACCATTAGGACAGGCCCTTGTTCCTCCCACTGCACAGTACAATTTTATTGTTTAAATCCAAATGGTAATTATTAACAACAGCTGTAGGAATCTCTTGCATTTGTACAGCACTTCCACATTCATTATTTTGTTTGAGCCTGACCATTCCTCTAGGAAACTGAAAGCAATTTAATGGATAGGAAAGCAAGGGCTCTGAAAGATGAAGTGACTTGTCTAAGGTTAATTCATTAGTGTCAGCACTAGGATTGCTTTGTTTATTATTCAACAGAATTGTTACTTAGCATTTACCATGTACCCGGCATCCCAGGATGCTGAGTCTTTCCCTCAAGGAGCTCCCCGTCTAGCTGTGTGGTGGGTGGTGGTGGGGTGCCACAGCAGATCCTGGCACAGGGGACACAGGGGACATCGGGAACACTCAGGCATGGCCTTGGACCCAATCTGCAGGAACAGAAGGTAGATTCAGATCCAGCTGTCCTCATTCCAAGGAAGGACACTTTTAAGGATGTTAGCTCTTTAGCCAATTCAAAGACGTCTTTCTATTTTAACTTCCTGAATCACCAGTTCCAAAATTTTGTTTTGTTTTTTAATTTGTTTTCAATGAGGGGTACTGGGGATTGAACCCAGGACCCTGTGCTTGCTAAGCATGTGCTCTACCTTCCCTGCTCCAAAGACTAACAGCTATACTGCAGAAAAGGACCAGCCTGGTAACTCAGCTGGGGAGAAGCAAGACAAGCACCTACTCAACTCATTAGGAAAAGCCGTGGAGACTGGTGGTAGTTGGAGCCGTGGGGCTGGTTGAGTGGGCAACTCACAGGGTACAAAGGACATATCCTAGGCAAGAGAAGGAAAAGCATTTGACTTTTTACTAAAAATCAAATGCCAGATCGCTCCCTTTTTATGTTTTATGTATCTGTCCTATGACGTTAAAATAAATAAACCTCTAAAATTTATATAATGGTACTGGGTAAGAAACCTGCTCTGTTTAATTGACATATTTTAAACCTTAGGTCAGTAGCCACAAAATGTCTATTTTGACTACTTAACCAAGTGTCCTTTGTATTCGCTTTTACCGAGAACTTCATTCCTTCTACTTTAATTGATAAAAACGTGTGCATAGCATTAATAGATTTAAAGCAGGCAGATGTGACTGAGGTGAGATTCAATTCAGCATACCATCGGAATGCTTTGCATTCCTGAAAAAGATGTTCTTTGACTAGTGCCTGGTGTCACCTACGTGGGGGCTTCTAGAGTTAGTCCGACCCCTGCCCCCTTCATTCTAGTTGCAACTCAGTGTCAGTAGAGATTGTACGTGTGTACAAAATTGTGAGTAGAAAGAATGGTTTCTCCTCACCAAGGGTAGCAATGCAATTTAACCTCCTAAGATGAAACCCAGGATAAGCAAGTACTCCTATTCCAGCTTGAACGTGTAGGAGAAAGATCGTCTCAACTCTCCTGTCTTGTATGACCTTTCAGGCTTTGCTCAGCAGGCCGTGAAACAAGGATTCCCCAGCCAGACGTAGAATAGAAACAGAATCAAGCAATAGAAAAAGTTGAGGCTTAGAGTGGAAATCTTGGGGAAAAATAAACTTAGGATTAGATAGCTCCTGGAGCTTTAAATCTAAGTGTCCAATTGTAGTAGCGCCTTTAGAGAGAGAAGTGTGTATATACTGGAAAGCACTGTGTTGGTGGCTTTTTGCCACCGCGTTTTGGCTTCCGTCGCAGTTGGAACCTTTTGCTGTGGGGTGAGTCACTGTTCACTTCCTCTGGGTTGGGTAACAGGGTGACTCCCACGGAGAGGCTTCTGCTCCAGAGGCTTCTTCTCATGCAGTGCTCTCTTTAGGAATGGAGCACCCCTGATTTGCTAACGGTCCAGGGTGTGAAGTTAAGTTTGTTCTTAGTCCCCACCCCTTTGCTGACTCGTCGCCACAGCCTCCTTCAAGCCCAGCAGGCCCCCAGGAAGAAGCAGGGGTCTGATTATCTCTTCCTTTCCTCCCTCTCCTCGCAGCCCCTGCCATCTTGCCCACCTTCACTGTCGTGAGGCTGTGAAGACCTGCCTAGTCCCCCTCCTCGTGCCAGGCACCAAGATTTACAATCATTTACCTTACTTTGGGCCCTTTTTTTTGGATCCCCTCTGCCTCTTGACTCAAGATCTTCCTTTTTCTCTTTAAGCCAGGGTTAGTTGGTCTTGCCTTCCAGGAAGGCTCCCTGTATCTGACTTTCTGTTCAGGTCAGCTTTTCTAAAGTCTCATAAAATCCTGAGATGGAGCAAAGGGACACCCCAGGAATCTCCATATTATGGTGAGCCTTCTGGAATTGCTGGAGACCTCTCTTGAGACACACAGCCCTCCCCACTGCAAGACCCAGCTAAATACCCTGCCTCTTCTCTTACTTCCCCCACCTTATTTAAGAGGGGGGAAAGTCAGTTAGCAGGGACATCAGAGGGAATTACTCTCCACAGTAAGACCTACCTACATTTAGCTGGCTTGCATTCCATCACCCATATATAGGACATTAAACTTTTATCTATGCAGAATAACTGCCCTGATTGCACTAAAGTGACATTAAGTATAATGTAATTTATTTGATGGCTCAGAACGTACCTCAAAGTTTGTCATTCTAGAATTTTCTGTATTGGAAGGTGGAGTCGAGGAGGCTGCATCTCTCTGTGCTGACCCACAGGTGTTTAGCCTGCTGACTTTCTCCACCACAAACTAACAAAGCAACAGTCCCTATGTTGAAGCGATTTTTGATTTGTTGAATATCAGTGGTGACTAGAAAATAAATTTAAATTAAACGTCACGTAGCAGGAGCAGGTAAAAGGGGAGCGAATGAATCTTCTTTTACGGGCTGCTGAGAGGTGATAGCTCTTAAAAAGCAGTCAGCTAAGTGATCCCCAGCTAATGCAAATTAACAGTTGTTTTCTTTCAGAACTGTATGACTGAATAAACATTTACCATTTGTTTCATTTCTGCTCATCTCTTAAAACAGTTGCTACAGGTCTTAATAGTAAGACTCGAAACATATAATGTATTAGCCTTGGCACATCAAAATATTGTTCGTCTTCCAAACTTGAGATATTCCAGTTTGGCTTCTCACTGAGTTTATAATCTTCAGAGGGTATGTATCTAAAAAAAAATGCATCTTACTAATCTCCTGGAATTTATTTAAAAAGAAAAAAAAAAGGAGTCCCTGTAACATGTCACTATTCCCAGCTTAAACACGGTCTGTCAATGGTGAGATTGACGGGCATTGTGGTACATTTCAATCTTAGGAGGGGTCTGAATACGAAATTTAACCCACGGAGTAGTATTTTGGAAGATAGACTTGTGATATTTGTGCAAAATAATCACGAGGTTAAAAATGGAATTTCAGCCTCAGCGGAGAGCAGTGCTTCCTGCTTTGTTTTGTACAAGCGTTTCACGTGATTCAGTGGGATCATCTTTTCTCACAGCATCACTGTGGCCACTGTGAAGGGTAAAAGAATTTCAGCAACTGAACAACAGTATCAAATAAATTCGTTTTAGGAACCCGCCTTAAAGGTTTATTCCAGTCGTTAACATTCCCGGAGCTGGTGTGTCTGCCAAGTGCTCAGCGCTTACTTAGTTCACACGCAGCAAATTTAGCATGACAAAGTTGCTCCCAGTTTTTTTTTTTTTTTTTTTTTGCAAATGGGAAACCTGGAGCCCCAAATGGAGCCTCATGCAGTAAAGGGCAGCATGGAGATGAGATCCGAGAGATACAGTATGAGGGATTATCTGGGATCATGTGGATGGTTTGCAGTTGCTTTTGTATGGCTCCTGGGTTAGATCATTCTTGGCAAGTTTGGTGAATTAGTATCCTATTCCTGAGTCCCATTTCAATACCTAGTTTGGAATTCTTCCACTCCCTGAAAACTTCCATTGAAATTTTTATCAATGGTATTTGCATAGACAAAATGGAATCAAACTATTGACATGTAGTTTTTTTAAACAAGCAAATTTCTGTGAATGGTTTGTCAGTAGAGATAATTTAGCCAAAGGCACCTGTCTTCTCTAAGAACTCTGCCTGAAAAGACTTTTACGGGGGGAGCTTGGTGAATTTTTTGTCCTTAAAATAAAGCTGTTTTTGAGGTAGGAGAGCAGCTTAGTTTTTGAAATGGCACAATGAATAACAAAGACCGCTTTTCACCTCCAGAAAAGGACTAAAAAGGACATTTGTTCAAGTCTTGAGGAAGAATTGTGCCGTTAACATAAAAGTCTAGATAGAAGAAAAGGGAACATTGGAGGAAGAGGAGGAGCAGGTAGCACTGGAGAGCCCAGGACCTGGGAAGCAGCTTGTTCTGCAAAGACGATTACGCTCAAGCCTGGCTTCAGAGCTCCAGAAAGAGTGTTTTTAGTGAATGAAACAGCTGGGAGCTAAAACTTAGCAGAACATCCAGTCACTTGAGCAGACACACGTGGATGTGCGTGTGTGCCTCCCCACTCTGCTCCCTCAGTGGCCCTATAAGTCTGTTCTGACAGACAGGTGGCCAATAACCAGTCTCCATAATGGAGGTCAGGTGATTTGTATTTCTGGATTTTTAGAAGAGATGGGGTTTATCATTGATTCGAAGATGGAAAGTACACTATTTCACCTCCCCCTGTCATTTAGTGGATGTGGTTCCTGAGTATGACCAGAATTATATGTGTGTTAATGTGTCTTGCGCCCTGACCTAAACTGTAGATGAGAAGGCTCTTTAAATATTAAAATGCAGAACAAACAGAATTGCTTATGCAGTAGGAAGGTGCACAGTATTCGAAAATCAGGCCTAATGTTTTTCTGGGAACAGCTATTTCAAATGCTATGTTTCTGTCCAAATGTAACTTTTTTAAATACTCCCTCTTTAACAAAAATACGAAATTGTGGGTGTATCTTTAAAAAAAAATTCAAGTTACAGAGTAAATAACTTGAGAGTTATCAAATCTTTTCATCCCTCTTACATGTCAGAGTTTAAGTGCTGTGTTTTGTATATACAGTCATCATGATATTTGAAAAGGCCATAAAGAAAAGCAATTATATAATTGTTTTAAAGAACCTAGAAGCAAATATAAAGGCTTTTAGAAACGAGAGCAGTATTAACAATTACAGCACCTGAAGTCAAGATGCAAAATTCTGTCCTAATTATTAATTAAGCATGAAGTTACAAGCCTTGAAAGAATTTCAGAATTATTTTTCTTTGATTTATCTACCAAAAAAAAAAAAAACCCACCCCATCATTTTCTATTTTAGCAGTTTCCACAACTTCAACATTAAATTCTTATTGTTTGATTTCTGTTATATTAGTAGTGTGTGTTTTGCAATTCTAATCTTCACGTTTTTCTTTCTTTATCACTGAAGTAGGCCTTTTGAAGCTGGGAAATTTTTCATAGCAATATTGACAGTGTTCACATTTGCATGATGACAGCCAAGGAATGGAGCAGTAATTTTTGAAATTGCAGAAGTATTTAGAACACTGATAAAAGCTGAAATATATTTTTGATGGATTGAAGTTAAGCATACATGATTTTTCCTGCTGTCAAAAGGCTCTGAATTTAGTGAATATTTGCCTGCTGTGAGAATGCAAGATTAACATCACAACCATCACCCGGGCACCCAAACCCTGCAATTTAATAGCTTTTTAGGTTCTTTCCTTTTTCTAAACAGCAATTAATCTCATTTTAGTACAATTTTCTCGTTTCTGAAGTCGCTCATTGAATCGCTGTTTTGTTCATATTTGGCTTCAGCTCCTCTGCATAGTCATTAAAGTCCCAATTAATGTCACCTTTAGCTGAAGAGTACTCATTTTTATTGAGAAAATGACAGTTGCTGCCATGAGTAGTGCAGTGTAATATACATTAATTGCCCTGTAACACTGGTAATTACGAGTTTTTCAAGCTTCTCAGTAAACTGTCATGCCTAGACAAGACTGTGCTAAAATAGATTACTCATTAGGGAGACCTGTCCTATTTTCTGGTGGGTTCTTAGTGTTGGTTTAAAAAAAAAAAATCTTGAGCTTGAACAAATAGTTGCCAAGAGCAATTTCCTACAACAATCTCCTTGTGTTGGGATTTTCAGCCATCACTTAAGACAGCGGTCAGCAAACAGGGCGCGGTGGACGCTACAGAGGTTGGGTCTCGAGCACCTATTGATGTGGATCGTGAGCGTGAACTTCACGATGTTTCATTCGGGGTTGAATACAGGGTCTGAGTGAAGAGTTCTCCTAGAGGGTGTTGTGTTAAAACAGGTTCGTCCCCCGGTGTGGAGACACGACGTGAGAGCCAGTGTTCCACCCTCGCTGGATCTTAATCACCTCTACACTGCGTCCGGCCAGGAGCACCGATGACGCCTTCATTAAACAAACCCATGTGAATACCCGGAGCAGATCAATTACTCTGACACCAAACATGGCAAGCTTTATAGATGTATTCTAAGGTGCAGGGGTTTTTTTCATGGGAATTATTAATAGGAGAGAACAGAAATCATCCTGTATGTGAAACTACCAGCCCACAATCTTTTTTAACCTATCGTGGCTGAGTGGTACATTGGCAGCAGGGTTTTTTTTTCCTTTCAAATCATGTTCCTAATTTCAATGTGGATATAATTTTTCTAGTCCCTGTTCCTATGCTTTTTCATATGGTGCTGTTTTAACACAAAATAGTCAACTTTGAAGCCCAGAGTTGCCCAGAACCGACAAAAAGAAAACCTTTGTTGTATCCTTGCCTAAAGCAGGTGTTCTAACAATCTGTTCTTTCCCTCACTCTCTAAATGAATTTTGTCACAGCCTTTCAAATTTTCTTGTGGTGATGAGCTAATGAAAGTAGATAGTACAATTTGTGCTGACCAGGTAGCGAGTGCCAGCTCACAGCTGAGGATAGTTTTTTTAAAAAATAAATAAATAGAATACAGCATTATATCACTGATTTACCCATTACACAGCATTAATCGTGAGAGACCTTGGTGTGTTTATCTGTTTGTATTGGTGTGCATTTATCGAATTGTTTATGACAAGACTAATTGGGGTAATTGTAGACACTGAAATTACCTGTCAGCTATATGTAACCACACTCCCTTTCTTTCTGACAAATGATGACAACTGAGGGACCCCGTAGCATTACTCATGATGGCTTTTCGAGTGGTAATAAGGACAATAGGGGCCCTGGCTAATTTGACATGGACAGCCTTCACAACAAGAAGCCGGCTAAATGACTTGTCAGGAGGGGAAAGAAGTCAGAAAAGTAATGGAGTCCCCCATGGCGCTCTGACAGGGAGATGAGGCAATTTCAACGGAAAGTGAAAAGGCTTCAGTTTGTCAAGTATTTAGAACAATCAGAGAACAGCTAGAGGCTGGAACCTGACAATAAATTTGTGAACCGTGGTAGCAGTTTCATACAGGTCAGTTACTTCATAATGGCCGTGCGGCACTCAGAGGGTCCTCTCTGGTCCTGTCGCCTCACGCCTGTGCCCTGTCTCACACGGTGGGAATAGTGGTTGAGGTTGTAGAGGCTCGGGAGAGGAATGATGGCGTGAGTCGCAGCGGCTAGCGTGCCGGAGAATAAATAAACAAAAATGTAGGCGTATAATATCATGGTGGCTGCCCGGACACGAAGATGGTGTTAACTCTGCCAAGGTGAGCGGCAGTCACTGGGTTGAGTCCTAGCAAACTCCTTTCTCACTTGCCGTTGGTCGGACACAAAATACTACACCGCTGCTCAGAGGCTAAAAGACCACCAGCAGCGCCTTTTCCTGTGATTATTAAGCAATATAGTACTAATCTTACAACAGGCGAGAAAACTGGTGTGCAAGGATTAAAACTTTCCCCTGTACCCCAGATACCCCCAAAGCTGGAAGTAACTTCAGACCCTAATACGCACCAGGCAGCTAAAGTGTTCAACAGTGAAGTGGTATTCCCACAGTTCTCTTGTCTTGAGATTCTGGGTTTTGTTTTATTAGGGACAGTCTCTACACTGTAGAAAAGCAAGTTTCTGAACTGAGTGGGGCACTTGGCCTCTCTGTGCCTCAGTTTCCTCCTTTATAGCATGAGGAGAGACGAGATCAAATTTATGTAAAAATTGATGGCATGATTTGTATGCACATAGGCTATTTTTTGTACAATTTGATATATATTATGCACTTGCAAAAGTTTTTCTTCCCCTTCAGATCCTTAAAAAGGCAGCAGTACCCTTCGCAGAAGGACTAGATCACCTTTGTGTGTAATAGGATTTTTCCTGTGAAGATGCAAAGCACGTAAGCCATGGAATCTGCCTTTTTTTTTAGACAGATTTTTGTAAGGCTGTTTTTTTAAGTTGTCTAAAGAAGAAAGTATGCATTCATTACCCTCATTTATACTGTGTTATTTGTGAGTTTTTACCTTCATGTGAGAAAAAGTTTCTTTCTAAATATCGTACAATAGAATATCCTAATATATCTGTTAGATTTCTCAGTATAACATAAAACACACTGTTTCTCAAATATCATTAAACCTAACTAAATAGATTGCCAAATGCCCTAACCATCAGTTCAGAGGGATTAGAAAGCCATCAAGAGAAAATACCCATAAAATGGTTTGTGCTTTTGCATTTATTTGGTGCTGAGAGAGGATGGGGTGAGGGATTCTCCTTACGCCCAATAAAAGCAGCGATCTGCACATCCTCTTCGGAGCAGTGGTTTTTGAGTTGCTTGAGGGTTTTCTGTGTTTGATCAGGGCTTTCTTTGAGAGCAGAATAAGCATTCCACCACACCAAGACCCAGGCAGGAGTGCAGGGGTCCCGGCAGTGGGCTCAGGGACATCGGGGGCAAAGAGTGAGCTCTTATACAAGGGGCTGCAGGAGGAGGCAGAAGAGAGGTATCTTCTACCTTCTGTGTTTTTTGCATCCTGAGTACATAGAGGTAGAAATTGGTTTAAAATGACCCAGGTTGTGGCCTATGCATGTGTCCTTAAGATGCTGTCTGCTGACAAGAATTCCCTTTTTTGAATTTCAAATCTATATTTGGGATGTCTTTCTCAATATTCTTTATGTTCCTCACAAACACTTGGTAAATATTTTTTTTCCCTTTGTGGAAGAAAGTTTTGTATTTTTTTTTTCATTTCTGTAAACATACCCATCCTTTGAAATAAATTGAGCTTCTCTTTTTGCAGTAATATATATTTAATTCTAAAAATCTTAAAGCTCCAAATAAACAGAAGAAAAAAACATAAAAATCATCACAATCCCAATTCATACACATAATTGCTATTAACATTTTAACAAAAATGAATTATGTTGTATATGCTATTGTATACTCATGTGGTCTTCTCTTCAAAGGTCACTGAGATTGTTTTTCATGTCTATAAATATAGTTCTGCATTGCTCTTTGTAATGGGTTCCTAGGGCTTGCATTATATATATAGAAGCATCACAATTTATTTAACCTGTCATCTGTAATGGGTATTTAAGAGATTAATATAAACAATGCTGTGGTGAACATCCTCATGATGAAATAAGTTAAAATACACAAAGTGCTGTAGCCTCAGTCAACATTTTTATTTTCTTCGGTCTTGTGAGATCTCCTGTCTTATAAATGGATAAAACTATGGCACCTGTATTTTCTGCACCATGATGTAACATTTAGTGATCATTTTGATGGTTCCTTTTAATATGCAATTAAACGAGCCATTTCCATGGTGCCAAGAATTTATTTATCCAGTTGTCTAATAATAGGTAAGCAAATATATACAAAGGTAGCTGGTATATATGCACTCATTTTCTACCATGTCGTCTTCAGAGCTTTTGACTCATCTCTAAAGTTATTTCACAGGCAAAGAAAGGTAGTAAGCCGTGCTGTAAAAATTATGCATTTATCTGTTACGTAGAATCTTGAAGTGTTTATTCATTTCCCACCTCCATTCCTGCCTAAGGCCTCTGTTGGCATCCAGAGCAAGGTTTTTCTTCTGTGAAGGAAACAGTAAGCACCCAATATTAGTCATTGTGGCTTTTTGGTTTTGTTTTTGGTGGGGGCAGGTAATTAGGTTTATTTATTTATGTATTTTAATGGAGGTACTGGAGATCGAACCCAGGACCTTGTGCATGCTAAGCGTGTACTCTGTCACTGAGCTATACCCTCCCCCTAGTTGTTGTTCTCATTATTATTAACTCTTCATTAAATCACTTTTCACATAAATGTTTTTTTTAGGATAATATCCAAATACTAGCGCTCCCAAGTTAAAGGGACCTTGGAGTCTTAAAGCCACAGATACATATTACTAACCTGCCCATCATGGAAAGGTGGTAACAGTTTCTTCTTCCCTGAGTGGTGTACAGGTGTGCCCATGTCTCTGCACCCTGGCCCAAGTTAGATATCACCACTTTTTTTTTCTTTTTTTTTTTCCCATTTTCTTTTTTTTTAACATTTTTTATTGATTCATAATCATTTTACAGTGTTGTGTCAAATTCCAGTGTTCAGCACAATTTTTCAGTCATTCATGGACATATACACACTCATTGTCACATTTTTTTCTCTGTGATTTATCATAACATTTTGTGTATATTTCCCTGTGCTATACAATGTAATCTTGTTTATCTGTTCTACAATTTTGAAACCCCAGTCTATCCCTTCCCACCCTCTACCCCGCCCCACCCCGGTAACCACAAGTCTGTATTCTCTGTCCATGAGTCTATTTCTGTCCTGTATTTATGCTTTGTTTTTGTTTGTTTGTTTGTTTTTGTTTTTTAGATTCCACATATGAGCGATCTCATATGGTATTTTTTTTTCTCTTTCTGGCTTACTTCACTTAGAATGACATTCTCTAGGAGCATCCATGTTGCTGCAAATGGCATTATGTTGTTGGTTTTTATGGCTGAGTAGTATTCCATTGTATAAATATACCACATCTTCTTTATCCAGTCACCTGTTGATGGACATTTAGGTTGTTTCCATGTTTTGGCTATTGTAAATAGTGCTGCTATGAACATTGGGGTGCAGGTGTTGTCCTGAAGTAGATTTCCTTCTGGGTACAAGCCCAGGAGTGGGATTCCTGGGTCATATGGTAAGTCTATTCCTAGTCTTTTGAGGAATCTCCACACTGTTTTCCACAGTGGCTGCACCAAACTGCATTCCCACCAGCAGTGTAGGAGGGTTCCCCTTTCTCCACAGCCTCTCCAGCATTTGTCATTTTTGGATTTTTGAATGACGGCCATTCTGACTGGTGTGAGGTGATACCTCATTGTAGTTTTGATTTGCATTTCTCTGATAATTAGTGATATTGAACATTTTTTCATGTGTTTTTTGATCATTTGTATGTCTTCCTTGGAGAATTGCTTGTTTAGGTCTTCTGCCCATTTTTGGATTGGGTTGTTTATTTTTTTCTTATTGAGTCGTATGAGCTGCTTATATATTTTGGAGATCAAGCCTTTGTCGGTTTCACTTGCAAAAATTTTCTCCCATTCCGTAGGTTTTCTTCTTGTTTTATTTCTGGTTTCCTTTGCTCTGCAGAAGCTTGTAAGTTTCATTAGGTCCCATTTGTTTATTCTTGCTTTTATTTCTTCTAGGAGAAAATTTTTGAAATATATGTCAGATAATGTTTTGCCTATGTTTTCCTCTAGGAGGTTTATTGTATCTTGTCTTATGTTTAAGTCTTTAATCCACTTTGAGTTGATTTTTGTATATGGTGTAAGGGTGTGTTCTAGCTTCATTGTTTTACATGCTGCTGTCCAGTTTTCCCAACACCATTTGCTGAAGAGACTGTCTTTATTCCATTGTATATTCTTGCCTCCTTTGTCGAAGATGAGTTGACCAAAAGTTTGTGGGTTCATTTCTGGGCTCTCTATTCTGTTCCATTGGTCTATATGTCTGTTTTGGTACCAATACCATGCTGTCTTGATGACTGTAGCTCTATAGTATTGTCTGAAGTCTGGGAGAGTTATTCCTCCAGCCTCTTTCTTTCTCTTCAGTAATGCTTTGGCAATTCTAGGTCTTTGATGGTTCCATATAAATTTTATTATGATTTGTTCTAGTTCTGTGAAATATGTCCTGGGTAATTGGATAGGGATTGCATTAAATCTGTAGATTGCCTTGGGCAGTGTGACCATTTTAACAATATTGATTCTTCCAATCCAAGAGCGTGGAATATCTTTCCATTTTTTAAAGTCTTCTTTAATTTCCTTCATCAATGGTTTATAGTTTTCTGTGTATAATTCTTTTGCCTCCTTGGTTAGATTTATTCCCAGATATTTTATTACTTTGGGTGCTATTTTAAAGGGGATTGTTTCTTTACTTTCTTTTTCTGTTGATTTATCGTTAGTGTAAAGAAAGGCAACTGATTTTTGAACATTAATTTTGTAACCTGCTACCTTGCTGAATTCTTTGATCAGCTCTAGTAGCTTTTTTGTGGACCTTTTAGGGTTTTCTATATATAGTAACATGTCGTCAGCATATAATGACACTTTTACCTCTTCTTTTCCAATTTGGATCCCTTTTATTTCTTTCTCTTGCCTGATTGCTGTGGCTAGGATATCACCACTTTTTAGATAGGCTTTGTGCTCTTCATTTTTAGTTACTTCTTTCCTCTTGTTTTTATTCAGTGTGCTAGTCTCTCCCTTTGTGACTCCTTGTCATCAGTCATTTTTTTAAGGTGCACCTTCACCAGAGCTAAGGCACTTGTAATTAGCGAGTTGTGTGATACAGTACCTTCAGTCTCCGTTGATGTTTCCAGATCATTCTGACCCTCAAGCTCTGGAATAGGTCGCACTTCTCTCCTCTCAGGACACTAGCTATCTCAGATTATTCGGAGTGGTCTCCTGCCCCCTTTCCTGTGCCTTTGTTAGAGCTGTCATTATAGATTGTTCCAGTCGCGCATATAATTGCCTCATTGCTAGTAACTGGCTTAATGTTGTCACAGACCTTATTGGCTCTTCTTACCTCCGATTTACATATAGCATCCCAGGGCTTTCTTTAGGGCATTTATCATTTTTCCTCCAAATGATCTGGTGACAGTGTACAGCTATTCAAGTTTTCATCAGCCAGCGAATGATATGGTCTTTCTTCTTTGCTGCCACAAGCCAGAAAAGAGACAAATTCAGGGGAAATGCTTTCATTACTGCACTTCAAGGAGGCTCCGTCAGGGAGTCAGGGAGGGAAGTTTCCCAAAGTTGCATCGCACTGACACTGGAAGATGCTCTCGTGGGCAGCCCCATCCCTTCGTGACGCCTGGAACGAAGGTGCTTCATCATCATTCTCCCCTGTCGTGCTTTCCTGCAGCCAGATATGTCTCTTCTAAAGCCTGTTACTTTTCCTGTTTACATCTTACTCTGCAGGGAAAAGTCTGAGGGATTTTACATGAGATTAACTGCTCCTGCTGCATATTGGATATGTAAGATTTTGTTTTCGTTTCTCGAAGAGGCCCATATTCTCATTTGGAAAAGGAGGAAAAAATAAAATACAGATTGCCACCAATTGCAAATGAGTGGCACAAATAAATTTTGAGGATCATAGAGCGGTTGTGAATGTGGAGTTCCTTGCACGTAGACGGTGTTGCCCATGGTGTTAGGCTCACAGCCCGGCCCCAAAGTCTACCACAGCCATCCAGTGTTGGTATTCTCATCGGTAGGCCCAACCTGAGTTTCCTATCTAGAGAGTAAATAAAAAATGGTTAGACCTCTTAAATGGAAGGATTTGAAAGTTTAGGGTCCACTGCACAAGCTACTCTTTGCAGGAAGGCTGCCCTTGTGCTCAGCATCCCTAGCTGTTCCTGTCTTTTCATTGCTTCTTTTCCCCTCCATTTTTTCATTCTCCCGTTCTTTAAACTTACAACTTTTTCTTTTGTTTGCAATCAGGGACTTTCTTAGTACGAGATTACTGGAAAACACTTCTTCCTGCAGCAGAGACCCTCTCAAGTGCCAGCTGCTTTCTAACACGATTGTCGTTGGTCTCTTGAGTGTCCTTTAAAGTAGTTAAAGCCTGTAGAATTTCTTTATAAAGCTGGCTGATTTTTTTTTATTATCACTCTTAATTCTTATTTTTTTGTCAAAGTATAGTTGATTTACAATATTAGTTTCAGGTGTACAGCAAAGTGCCTTCTGGGGGTAAACAGTAACTGGAGGGAGGTGGCAGCGAAAGCACTATAAATACAGAAGATGGTCGGGGGCATCCTGCCAGTGTGAGTCTGGTGACTTTCAGTGTCTGTCCTCTGAATGTGCCCCGAAACAACCCCCAGGTTCAAGAAATCCTGCCAGTAAATCAACCTGTCCACTCAGACTTCCAAAAAACAAAACAGGTTGGGGATGGAGGAAGGAATCACCTTGACTACACACACAGAGCGAAGCATCCATTCTGTAAGTTGGCTTACCTGCTGTGATCAACTGGCAGAGCCAACAGGTCGATTCAGAAGTCCATTGTGGACTAAGCCTCAGTCAGCATTTTTATCTTCTTTCTCTCATGTTTTCATTGTGAAACCTGCTCTATATGAATGCATAAAGCTGCAGCACCTGTATTTTCTGCACCATGATGTGACTTTCAGTGATAGTTGTTTTTTCTTTTTAATATTCAATTAAAAGAACTGTTTTCATGGTGCCAAACGACTCATTTATCCAGTTGTCTAGTAACATGTAAACAAATGTAAACAAAGGTAGCTGGTACATATGTATTTGTTTTCTGCCATCTAGTCTTCAGAGCTTTTGATTCAGTTCTTAAAGGTATTTAACTGGCAGGGAAAGGTAATGCTGTGCTGTAAAAATTATACATTTATTCTGTTACATAAAATCTTTGTGTTTATTCATTCCCTGTGCCCATCTTCACCCCAGTTTCCATAGGCATCCTGAATGAGCTTTTCCTTCTGTGAAATGTTCATCCTCATTAAATCTACCCAACTTAGAAACTGCTAGCTATCCCCCAGTAACTGTTTATCCCTTTTTATTTTAGTTAAGAAATCCCTGGTTTGGGCTGCATGTATCATCACTGAAAATAAAAACTCCAGCTCCCATTGCAACGAGATATACCCATGTGGCTACTATAACATAAACGGAATTGTCCTGTGCAATTTTGGAGAAACGCCCTTAACGAAAGGGCCCTTCTTTGCCACTTCCTCCTTCCTGCTGATAGGAGGGTGGCCCCAGTGGTCAGTGCTCGGTAGCCATCTTGGGCCCTTGAGTCCTGAGAGGAAATGATACACTGCCGATGGCAGAGCAGCAAGGTGGTGTGGGTCCAGGTCCCTGCTGACTGTGCCGTCATCAAGCCAGCCAAGGGCTGCCTCCTTCTGAGCTTAATTTACGCAAGGGAATGATGCACTTCTATTTGTTTAAGCTACCGATATTGTGATGTTTCTTTGATTTGCTGCAGAACCTAAGTCTAACCAAGATGGTAGGTGAGATGTGGGGAAAGAATTAGACCTATACCAAGAGTTTGAGTTAAAATGCATTATCAGAGTGAGAACTTGAATCAGGACTCCACTAACAATGTTTTTCCCCTAGTCTTCAGAGGCTGTGTGAGAGTCAATGGATTTTGGTTG
The DNA here is from genome assembly GCF_048564905.1 of Vicugna pacos. Taxonomy (NCBI): domain Eukaryota; kingdom Metazoa; phylum Chordata; class Mammalia; order Artiodactyla; family Camelidae; genus Vicugna; species Vicugna pacos. The sequence continues at coordinate 26,425,784 of NC_132992.1, read as the reverse complement.
AATTCATCTAACTTTATTTTACTTGCTTATTATAAGGAATTTTAAGTTCTGTATTTTTCCTCAAATTGTATTTGAAAATGAGTATTTTTAACATTGTTACTATATAATTGATATACCCCAAAATGCATATATTTAATGTATACAAATTGATGATTTTGGACATAAGCAAACCCCCAAACCGTTACCATGTATCCATCACTTCCAAAAGTCTCCTTGTGTCCTACTTCTTTCCCTTGTTTGTTTGTTTTGTGGTAAGAACATTTAGCATGAGATCTACCCTCTTAAATTGTTCAGTGCATGACATAGTGTCATTGACTAGAAGCACAATGTTGTATAAGTTTTCTGGAACTTATTCGTCTTGCATAACTGACACTTCATGCCCACTGAACAACAACTCCCCATTTCTCCTTGCCCCCTGCCCCTGGCAACCGCCATGCTTCTCTCTGCTTCTATGAATTTGACAATTTTGGAAACCTTATATAAGAGGAATCATGTAATATTTGTCTTTCTGGAACTGACTTATTTCACTTAGCATAATGTCCTGAAGGTTCATCCATATTGTAGCATATGATGGGATTTCCTTTTTTAGGGCTGAATCATATTCATTCCTTTGTATGTATGTACAGCGTCTTTTTTATCCATTCATCTATAGATGGCCATGTAGGCTGTTTCCGTATCTTGGCTACTGTGAGTAATGCTGCAGTGAAAATGGGAGTACAAATTTCTTTTTCGGATTCTGATTTCAGTTCTTTTGGATAAATACCCAGAAGCGGGACTGCTGCATCATATGGTAGTTCTATTTTTGATTTGCTGAGGAGCCTCCATACTGCTTTACATAGCAGCTGCACCACTTTACATTTCCACCAACAGTGTACAAGGGTTCCAATTTCTCCACATCCTTGCCAACACTTAGGTTTTTGTTTTTTGATTTTTTTCATAACAGCCGTCCTAACAGGTGTGAAGCGGTATCTCACTTTGCGTTTTGATTTGCATTTCTCTGATCACTACTGATGTTGAGCACCCTTTCATTTACCAGTTAGCCGTTTGTGTGTCTTCCCTGGAGAAATGTCTGTTCAGGGTCTTTGTCCATTTTGTAATCAAGTCATTTGCTTGTCTGCTCTTGAGTTGTAGGAGGGCCTTATATATTTTGGATATTAACCCCTTATCAGATATATGGCTTGCAAATATTTTCTCCCATTCTATAGGTTGCCTTTTTATTCTATTGATTGTTTCCTTTACTAGGGCAGAAGCTTTTTAGTTTCATGTAGTCCCACTTGTCTATTTTGGCTTTTGTTGCCTGTGCTTTTGGTTACATATCCAAGAAAGCATTGCCCAGACCAATGTCTAAAAGCTTTTCACCTACGTTTTCTTCTAGGAGTTTTACAGTTTCAGGTCTTATATTGAAGTCTAAAATCTATTTTGAGTTGATTTTTGTTGTCTATGGTATAAGGTAGATCTCTCATTTCAGTCTTTTGCATGTGGATATCCAGCTTCCCCAACACCAGAAAGTGAGTCTATATTTTTAGTTCTTAAAGCTTACTCTGAATTTTGGAAAAGGTCCCCTCTAAGAGTGTTACACCTCAGCAATTTGTTTGGAAGAAAACTGTCGTAGTCTGCTCTGCGTTCCCTGTGTAACGTGGATGGAGTATTGGGTTTTGTGAGTCAGACCCGAGCGTGACGAGGATCAGCAGTTCAGGCCTGTGGGGAGGGATTGGGTTCCAGCATCCCCAGAATTTGCAGCCCATCCCCTTTTATGGAAGTGGCCTGACAGAGTCACCCAGTAATTTCCAGTCTGTTGAATTCTAGTTGTGAAAGAACTACTTTAAGAGCGTTGCCACAGTTAAATGTTTATTAAGTGTTTATACGTGCATTAGTCACTGTGCAAACAGGGAAGCAGGTGGTCTCCTTGCTCCCACCTGTTCAGGTCGCTGAAGCCAAGCCACCTGGAGAGTTTCACACCGTAATTGGACCTTCAGCCTTCAGAGCTCCACTTTCATTAAATTAAATTCAGCAGTGAGGACTTTGACATCTCCTGAAATATCGTCTCCACGTGCCCTTTGTTATTGGGTATTAGCCTTTTGTGAGGCACAGAGCACGAACCACTGCTGCAGAAGTAATGCACACAGTACGGAGAGCACTGCGGAGTGGTCATAAGAGGGGGCTGGTCAAGTAGGTGCTTCTCATTTCCCTTGCACCAAGGAGCGACTTTCTCATTTTGTTTTTAATCTTTTTTTTTAAATGGAGGTACAGGGGATTGAACCCAGGACCTCGTGCATGCTAAGCAGGCACTCTACCACTCAGTTATTACCCACTCCCTGACTTTCTCATTTTAAATGATCATTATTAGGAATTTGGAAGGCCTGAGGAATTGTAATCATCAATCAAGTTTCTTCATAGGAAACCATCTAGGGAAGAGGCGAGCGTGTGTAACCCCTTATAGCCTGCTCTCCCTGCAGGTGCTAATCAGTGGCCCAGCACCTGTGAGCTGCCCTTTTTGCCTCCCACCCTTATGAACCCCACAGCCAGGGCTTAGAGGTTCATGGGCAGCCGGAGAAAGCTGTGGGTCTGCGTGATTGGTAGTAGTTTTACGGTAGAGGAGACAATTCTTAAGTCCTGTTACTCTGCCTAGTACCTGAGCTGTGAGTGGCCATGCAGTAGGGTGGAAGGAAGCACTGGGCTCTGTATCAGGAGGCCTGGCCTTTGATCCAAATCATTTAGCCGCTGCCTTAACCAGAACTCTTCTCTGGGCCTCGCTGGCTTCATTTGGTGAATAAGGGAGTTGGACTAAGTTATCCAATCCCAACAGTTGGTACAGGCAGAGCCTTCCAAGCAGGCCTCCTTTTCAGACTAGCTGGGGGAAATGTGCGCTAAAATCCAGCTTCTAGAGTTATCTTCCTGGAGGACTGGCAAGTTTTATTTGGGAGGCCCAGTCGTAGGTACTTCTTCCCCCATTCCGCACGCTGGCCTGGCAGTTGGGTTTGGTGCAAGTGGCTACAAGGATATTTATGTCCGTGGCTTCAGCCCATGATCAGAGGGCTGGGTGGACTGGAGCCACTGTCCTGCTGACTCCCACGATGGAGATGGCTGGGCCCTGGGGAAAACAGACCAAGCAGAACCCAGGTTATGAGCCGGGATTGGGGGCTGGGAGCAAAAAGGAGGAGAGAAAGAATAAAGGTATCTGTGGCAGCCCAGGGGAAAGCACCCCAAGTCTGGAACAAAGGAGTTTCCTGAACCTGGCTATGTGCCTCTGACTGCCCAGATTGTGGTTTTAGCTCTTATTATGTTCCAGGTCTGTGCTACAGTGAATTAGAACTGGCCCGACACCTATTATGAAAAATTTAACAGTGGATAGAAGAGAGAGATATTATACCCAAAGTGCATAGTTAGGGAGCATCCCTGAGCCTTCTGGTCATGGTAGGAGAGAGAAGCCGTATTAAACCCAGCATGACCCTCAAAATTGTAGCTAACATCAATTATGGATTTGGTTAACACATTGCGGGAGGTAGAGTTCTCTGGAGAAACAAAACCAACGGGACATATGTGTACATATAGTAAGAGATTTCTTCTTGGGAACTGACTCAGGCAGTTGTGAGGACCAGCAACCCTGAGACTTACAGGGCAGGACAGTGGGCTGGAAACTTGGGCAGGAGTCAAGGTTGCCGTCTTGAGTCTCAAATCTGTAGGGCAGGCCAGCTGCCTAGAATCTCAGGATTTCTAGGTGACAGTCCTGAGGCAGAATTCCTTCTTTTCTATCAGACTTCAGTTTTTCCTCATAAAGCCTCAAGCTGATTGGCTGAGTCCTATGCTCATTATAGAGGGTAATCTGCTCTACTTATAAAGTCAGCTAACTGGGTGTCATCCTTAAATACCTTCACAGCAACACCCGGATTCGGGTTTGATTAAGTAATTGGGTATCGTAGCCTAGCCAGGTTGACGTAAAACATTTAACCATTGCAGGTAACGTACTATTATCTACATCTACATTTTACTGGTGATGAAACTTGAGGCTAGAAAAGGTTAACTAAGTAGCTTTCTCAGGGTCATTACAGGAGGGCTCAGCTGTCTTACTTAGGAATCCAGCTCTCACCCAAAATGCTGTGCTGCCCTAGAACACAAAGATCCCAGGAAGGATGTTCTTTGCTATGAGCACTGAGCAGCTATGGGGTAAATTGTGTTATGGTCAGCTGATATACCAGGGTACCCACCAGCAAGTTTCTTTTTAATGGAGGTACTGGGGATTGAGCCCAGGACCTTCTGCATGCTAAGCATGCGCTCTACCACTGAGCTACACACTCCCCCTGCCAGCAAGTTTTTAAAAGCTCTTTTTGTCCTGTTGGTTCCTTATAAGGTGAACATACAGGGTGAAATCAAGTATGTCGGGGGAGAAAACATTTTCTTTTCTCTGCCGTCTCTTTTCACTTGATCTTTTCTCCCCTTCAACTTTTGCATCTCCTTCCCACTCAGCTTGCTTTATTTTCTTTTCTGTTTCTCTCATCTTTCCCTCTTTATATTCTTTTTAAAAATTATCTCTCCCTGAAAAATGAAAAGGAAGGGAGGAAAATAAAGGATTTAATATAGAACTCATACTGCTTCTAGTATCTGGAGTAGCAATTGTGGCTTGATCGGAAGAAAAGGAGAAAGGGAAGGAAAAAAAAAAGAGAGAGAGACCTGACCTGAACTCATGCAAGGCTATTTAGATCCTACTTATTTCGAATAGTCATGTTTTGATTCAGAAATAATGTGTTTGATTACAGAGTACTGCCTTGTTCTCTGCTCATGGATATAATATGTGATATTTCTAAACTTCTAAATCTGATCAATTTAGTTCTCAAAGCCATCTGGCTCAAGAGTTTGAGGCAATGGACGTGTACTAGTAGTTCCTTATGTTATTAAATTCCAGATTTGCTTCCCAGGGGACCTACCCTTATCTAGGGCCTAGCCCAAGGGTCAGCCAATTTCCAGCCATCTCTCAGTTTGAGTTGCACTGACAGGCGATGACGCTTATCTCAGCAGGAACCAACTCAGTCTTTTCCACCATCACATCCCTGTGCCCAGCCCTGAGCCTGACACAGTGAGGCCCTGATACACATACGTTGAAGGAATACTGGAGTCTACTGTGTGTTGATTTCTCTAGTTTCATTCTCAGAGGGTGGCTTTTCCAATCTTCTTCCTAAATCCTGGGAGTACCATTCTCTGATGACATCTGTTTAAATTTTATCTCCAAATTCCAATAGGATTGTGTTCCAAGAGAAAGTCAGTTATCTGAAGACACTGGGTTTTTTTTTTTTTTGACATACACGTATGTATATTTGTTTTTATATTCTTTTTCATTATAGGTTACTACAGGATATTGAATATAGTTTCCTGTGCTATACAGAAGAAATTTGTTATTTATCTGTTTAATATGTAATAATTAGTATTTGCACATCTCAAATTCCTAATTTATCCCGTCCCACCACCACTGTCACCCTATCCTGGTAACCATAAGTTTGTTTACTATGTCTGTAAGTATGTTTCTATTTTGTAGATCATTAATTTCTTCTTTTTTTTTGTTAGATTCCACATATGAGTGATAGCATATGGTATTTTTCTTTCTCTTTTTGGCTTACTTTACTTAGAATGACAATCTCCAGGTCCATCCATTTTGTTGCAAATGGCATTATTTTATTCTTTTTTATGGCAGAGTAGTATTCCATTGTATAAATATACCACAACTTCTTTATCCAGTTATCTGTTGATGGACATTTAGGTTGTTTCTATGTCTTGGCTATTGTATATAGTGCTGCTATGATCAATGGGGTGCATGTATCTTTTTGAATTTGAGTTCTGGATATATTCTGGATATATTCCCAGGAGTGGGATTGCTGGATCATATTGTAAGTTGGTTTTTAGGTTTTTGAGGCATCTTCATACTGTTTTCCATAATGGTTGCACCAAACTACATTCCCACCAGCAGTGCAGGAGGGTTCCCTTTTCTCCACACCCTCTCCAGCATTTATCGTTTGTGGACTTTTGAATGATGGCCATTCTGACTGGTGTGAGGTGATACCTAATTGTAGTTTTGCTTTGCATTTCTCTGATAATTAGCGATATTGAGAATTTTTTCATGTGCCTATTGGCTATTTGTATGTCTTTGTTGAAGACATTATTTTAAAGAGTGAATTGATTCCTAAGGTAGGACAGATAAGCCTGTATAACCCAAAATATAGTACTATTACAAAAAAAAAAACCTGTGTATTAGCATTATAGTGGTAATGGCCATGGTTTGTTCTCTCCTGCCCTCTCCTGCATTGTAATTACATGTAAAGTTCATCTGCTAGTCTTCAGGTCAACTTAGAATCAGGAAACACCTTACTCTTCATGTTGTTTTCAGGATTCAGACAAAAAAAAAAAAATCCCAGATGTGCTTTTGGTGTTTGATAAGTGCCTTTTCAGCTTCTCCAACACAAATTACCATTGGACCTCAGGCAAAGATTGAGAATGAGATCTCTCTCCTTCCTCACCAGTGGCATTTGGCTTTGGGAGATTTTCAAGACCTAGGGCTATTGGTCCCATGGTGGATGAGACAGTCCACCAATTCCTTAGTCTCTAAACCAGTGCTGTCCAAAAAGAACATTGTGCAATGATGGAAGTTGTTTACATCTGTCCAGTCCAATACAGTGGCTATTGAACACAAAGATGTGGCTAGCATAACTGAGAAAATGAATTACTAATTGTATTTAATTTTATAATTTTTAATGTGATTTAATAGCACACAAAGCTGGTGGACAGCATATTGGACAGCACAGCTCTTGATCCTAGGGTAGAAGCACTTCTCTCTCTGACATAAATGGCCTTCTAAGCTATCCATTGAAGATCACCTAGATTCAACCTTAAAATATGGGATAAAGTAATTCCACGCAGGAAAAAAGAACAAATAAATTGAAACAGAAACCAAAGCATGCAAGTGTGAGAGAAGCTGGCCCAGTCAGAGAACCACATCTGATTTTCTATGACTGGATATTAGTGTTTCGTTGGTTGGGAAAGTGGTAGGAAGTGAATTTTCTGAGAGGCAAAATCCTAAAGAATCTCGTAAGCCATGGCAAGAGGCTTGGGCTTTACCCTTGAAAGATGTGCATTTCAAAGGGTCTGATAAATGGTCTGTTATCGAAATCCACTCAGCAAGTAAGCCTTTCAGCCTGTCAGGCTGGAGAGGAAAATCTTCAGGGTGTTGAAGATTTTTCTGCAGCCCCAGTGCCACTCTGAAGTTGTGTAAGAACTCTGACAAGTGGTCACCTGTGTCTGGCACTGTCTTCGGGCGTGGGTACCTCCGAGAGCCACTTCCCAAATGCCAGGAGCCTGATTTGGCATGAGATGTCCTCCTGAGGTTGAGCTGGGAAGAGATGCCTTAGAGGTCTCTGCAGATGGCCCCTGTGCAATACTGGGGTCTGGGAGCAGCCTTCTCAGGGACCTGAGTGCCGGGACAGAGGGTCACAACCACAGCCCCTAAGTAACTGGAAACACAGGATTTAAATTGAGATGAAGGGTCACCCCAGTCCGCCTCAGATACCTCACAAGGGCCAACACACTGGAAATCATAGAAATAAAATAAAATCTATACCTTCTCTGTTTCTCCCCCCACCCCAAGATAAAATGTTTAACTATTTGGAGGGGATGTCTTTGCAGCATCTGTTTTTCCTATACCAAAATTTTAGAATTAAATTCAAAACATTGATTTTCATGGACCTCAAACATTCTAAAGTAAATTGAACCAAGGATTTAACTTCTCCCATGGCAAAAAAAATAAAGTTTTACTTTGAAGAGCAAAAAGAGAGACTTCTTTGCAAAGATTGTCACAATCCATATTTTTTCTTATTAAAAAAGAAAGTACTAATGTATACTATTGGGAGTTTTTTTTCTCTCTCTTTCATCTGAATCTCTGATATCTACTTTGATTTGAATATTGTTGGTACAATAACAAAAGTGTTAAGTTTATTGTCACACAGGAACTGTGTGATTCATAGACTTCCTCACGTTCACGGTAACTCGGGCCATCTTACACTCCTAGTACTGATTTCCAGCAGAAACAAAGTGAGAAGCAAAAAGAAAATAAATCTGCCCCGTTATTAAATTTGTGCTCCTGATGCCTGCCGTTGTTACTACTCTAAAACTAGGGGTGAAGCTGTCAGTTTGACAACTTGTAAAGCTCTTTATCATAGAAAGCAAGAAAAATCAATGCCGAATTACCTCAGGAATATTATTGATGACCTAAATGTCATTTTCTGTTTTTATTACTTTTCATTGTATTTAGCTTGTAATTCAAACCGCTTTCTAATTAATTTGGCTTGGCTTAGTTGGAAATAGAAAAAGCTAACTATCTAATAGGTGACACATGTCGCAGAAAAACCTTACAACGTCCCCGTTTCCCCAAGATCAATCAACCGTGAAACAACTACCCAAACTTCTGTTTTTCTAGTAAATTCTTAAGAAATACAATAAAATTAAATTTGTCTAGTCCTAAGAACCAGGGAGAAACATGAATGAGCAAAAGTGACCTGAAAGCCTGGTTTTATCTAGCCATAATCTCTCTCCGAGTTGTTAAAATATCCCGAAGCACTCGATCATGTTGCATGTTCATTTCAGAGCCATGTGTTGTATTTGCCAAGTGCACATGGTCCTGATTTGAACCGCGAGTTCCCTGGCTGTTAAGCAGAACTCTCGGCTGGCTCGGACGAGGTCTCGAGTAGGTCAAAGGCCCAGAGCCTACATCTTGGTTAGATCTTACCCGCCTGGAAACCAGAAGCTTGGGTCAGGGCAGCCGTGCCTGCGACGGCCCCTGATTAGATTAGGTCTACGTTTATCAACTACACAGAGAGTACACTTAACCTTTCAACTCAAGAGTTTTGATGTATCTTTATTTTCAAATGAAAAGGTGAATGTTACTGTGCGAAAGTCTTGGTCCAATAGCAATGAAGTGTAACATACAGCTTTTTCTAATTTCATCTACTACCAAGTTTAACCAGCAACAACATGTAAGCATATCTGTTTTCCAAATTTTACAAGTATGATATTTTGACATTTATAGACAACTACCCTATAATTATATATCCCTTTTATATTTCATAGGAATTTAATATTTACCTTCGGTTTCTGCTTAGCTTTATCTGTGTATTTATTTATTTGTTATTTAGATTTAGACTAGAGCTATTATTATTCTACCAATTAATAGGTAGATTCGTATCCTGAAAATCCCTATGTGGAAGGAGCAGTAAACTACTTCTAAATTTTTGAATGTTTTTATTCCCTTAAGTATTTGGCTTAAATATTACTTTGAAATGTTCCTTCATTTCTTCAGAATGCAGAGTTTAACTCTCTGCGAAGTTTTCATTAAACTTTTAATGAGACACATTGAACACAATTTTAGAATAGGATTTCACAGTTCCGTTGATTCACTCTCTGGAGGAGACTTTGATGCCTTTGACTGCTGGGCATTCTTACCCCACAGATACAGGGTCTGCCGGGGGCATCCATTGCCCCCCAGGTCTCTGTTGGATAAGTTCCCGGAACAGCACTGATAGTGATGAGACTGACGCATGGGAAGTGGTCTGAGTCCACTAGAAGGGACCAAGACCTCCTTGTTCATCCAGGTACTCACTGGTTCCTCACTGAGTGCTGTGTTATCCCCACCAGAGCTTGGGTCAGGGTTGGGGACTGAAAGGTCCCTTTCCTCTTGGAACTAACTCTCGAAATTCTTTTGCATCAGTGTCGCTCTCCTATGCCAGTATGAGGTCATATATAACTATATGTTGTGGCCTTCAAGGTAAAATTATTCTTTATGTAAAAAGGATCGCTTTTCTTGTCATTGCATTGTTTCTGCAGTACGCTTGTTCAGCTAAGTCATTTCGTGTGATGTGTATAGAATTTCAGCCCAGAATGCAGGTGAATTTCCTAAGAGAGGAAAGGCAGCAAAGGGCTTTTAGGAGAAATAACTCTTTCCTCCAGTAAAGGAAAGATAAAATGAGCTCATTTTAATTAAATTAAAAGTCATTGCCCATCACCCCAACATAGGGATCTCTTCTTTTCCTCATCTATGTGTAATCCAAATCTTAGAGCCATGCTGAGCCTTTTCTGAAAACACGAGGTTGTTTTGCCAATTCACTTCAATTTAGAAGTAATTTTTAAAATTTCCTATTACATTTATAAACTTAGAATTTCAAAAAACTGTGTGAAGTGTTATTTTTAATCTTATCTCGATATTTTTTATGCCAATTTTCTGATCTTGACGTTGTATCATTTTAAAAGTTGTTGTTCTGAATTTTATAATCACCAGAGAAGTAACTCCATATCAGCAGGGATCATCATTATCTTGATTGCTGCTGACGGGCACATTTTTATGGCACTTAATTTACTGAATAAGTATTTGCTAGGTCAGTTGATAACATTGACTGAGCCCTCTGTGTGAATAGAATTCAAATATTTTTATAATGTGGCCAACATTAGTGATGGGGAAAAGGAAATATATATACTTAGATTACTTTTATATAATTTTCTCAGTTTCTAAATAAACCCCTGCACCTTCACAGCCTATGAAACCCACTTCCTCACTTCCGATCACCTTGTGTTGGACAACCCTTTTTGAGCTACTCTCTGTTGATTTTTTTACATCAGCCAGAAAATCATGCTCCAATCCCCCTTTTACCCTGGCTTTTCAGAAATCTATTTTATATTTAAAGGTTGCCAGGGTCCATCTATCAAGATCCTACACTATTAACCTTTCAGACATCCAGGAAACAGGCACTGAGCTCCTGCTGTGCACCAGCCTCTGTTCTAGACATTGAGTCTAAGTCTTCAGATTTTTTAAGGTCATTGGGAAAGTATGGCTGATGACCCAATTAATTCTACTGGGACTTCAGCATTGGAACTGGAGGCCACTGAATAATTCCTTCTAGGTCTTCACGTGCTTGGTTTTGGAATGTCCCAGCCCCTTGTGGAAAGAAAGCAGCATTCGGCATGCTCCGGAACGAGTCCTGAGCACCAAGTACCAAGTTACCACAGGCCTGGCTTGGACTCACTGTAAGACCTGCATCACCCTTACGTATACATTTTCTGGGCTGTTGGCCTCGTCATGGTCAGCTTTCTCCTGCCTCTCACCCACTGCTGTTAGGAAATTCTGATGCTGCTGACCCCCACCCCCAGATGGCGAATTGGGGTGCACAGCTCATGGAAGTGGAGAAAGGGTGGAGGCCCTCAGAGTGTTTCCTGAAACTCCTTCCTGTAGTTGTTTGTCTTTTTGCCCTCAGCTACCATCTTTTCTTTCTGTTTTGCCTTTAATCTGTAATATTTTAGGAAGCCTCCTTTTCTGCGTAAGTCTCCTTTCCACCTTCATATCCTCTGCCATCATTTTACTCCCATGCTGGTACTTATCCCAGAGAAACAGTATCTATGAGGCCTGATTGTGAAATGTTTCTTAGAATTAATCAATAACACCTTGAGGTTTTCCAGCTTATTTTGTATATATTTATCCTGGAATATAGTATGCATCTCCCTGGCCTGCAGTTTTGTAGTTGTTTGGATGTTGGCAGGTTTTAGGGGCGGGAGGGGAGGAAGTTATATTTTTAGCTGAAGCGATTCGCTTTGTAAATGGTGTGCACTGTGGTCCGGCCTCCAGTTGATTTACTGCATATGGAACCAACTCACTCTAAGTACACTCTACAATTTCAGTGGTTTACAAAACCAATAAAAATATAAAATGCCGAAATAAATATTTAAGATTCCATTTCTGCATCGCACTAAAGATATGATGAAAATAAATTTTAAAAGAAAGTATTTGCACTTGAGGAATTCAGGTGAAAGTCATGAAACTATAATTAAAAACAGAGTTGTAGGACCCAAGTAAAATTTGGGAGAGATAATTAAGTTTTACTATCCGTCTTATTTTTATCTTATATTCATTTAAACAAAGCCAATCTTGATGGACTATAAAACACACCATATGTTGTCATTTTAAAATGAAGTCCTGTATTTAAATTTGGCATGTCTGTCACATGGCTGTATGTCCCCACTCCCTGCATCAGAATGCTCAACACAGGGCTTCAAGGAAACCACTATGAACTCAATAGAGTTCTCCAAACGATGAACCTTTTTGCTGTCTCATTTTTAGATACATCCCCAGCCTTACTCCACCTTCAGTGACGCTTTCTCTAGCTGCGACAGTTGTCCTGTTCCCTTACAGATATGCTGGAGTCCTTCATCAAAGGCCATCTCACAATCCGCCCTCTACTGAAGTTCACTTTTTTTCTTCAGTGTTCAAATCTCACTCCCTACAAAAAGCCTTTCCTAGAGACCACAGCCCAAAGGGAGCACCCAGTGGTTCCCAAACCTGACAGCACATCAGAATTCACAGGGGCACTTGTTTAATATATAACTTCTACCAGACCTAGTAAATCAGACCCTCCAGGTCTGAGACCTAGGAAGTACAGCTTATTCTGATACAACTGCCTGGTATTCTCCACAGATGTTTTGGGAACCACTGGTGTAAATGAAAGAACCAGTATATTCTAGAGCATATATATACACGTCTATGAGACTCAGGTCCAGCAGACTATAAAATTACAATCTCTTTCCCAAAGAATTTTTTGGGAAGAAACTCTGATGCTATGCAGGTTTAAGAAACCCCCAACTAACTTGAGATATCGGATAGTTTGAATATAGTCATCTGAAGGTGGTCCAGTGAAGCAGAGACTGCTTTCCTGAGTGGCGTATGGTGGCCAGTCTCATTTTGTATTGTCTCTACTGAGTATCAGCAGTGCTCCCCTCTGTCTTCTTTAAAATGCAAGTGAGTTTTCTGTCTTAGATCCAGAACTCTCACCATTACTTGTGCTCAGAATGATTCCAAATGGAGAGTGAGTCTCGATTTCCTCCACACTGAAGTACTCCATCCTTGGTGGGTCAGGATATGGGATCACTTGTGCCCATAAGGGACCTGGAACCATTTAGATAAAATTAGTTGATTGCAGTGTCTTTTAAAGGGGATTTTCCTTTTTTTTTTTTTTCATTCAGAAGAAGTGAACTGTAGAGCTTTAGAACTAGAAGTGTCCTCAGAAACCATCTCATCCAGTCCTCTGGTAAAGTCTCCGTGACTTCATGCTGACAAATGTTTGGATCAGAAGATCTCACTAGCTTAGATGAATGCAAAAGCCTACTTGAAATGAGACATGTGGAAGCCACAATTGTACAACATTTTAAATTGTTTTTAAACTGTAGATTTAACCAATGGTTACAATCACTTGTAGTATAATTATATTATCTAGTATAGTTAGCGTCCTGTTAGAGATTGGATTCCTTTACAAACTACCATTTTAGACACACACCTCTACTCCACCCCTGCCTTTTCTCTATAGCTTTTGGAAAGGAATCCTTGACCAATATGTTGATTTGATTGTCAGCAGTGAGCAACTTTGAAGACTTAGTTATGATTAACCTCATTTGCCACGACAAAAACTGAAGTGTATTTGTTTCTTATTAAGCACTTTTTAGGAGATGGACCCTGGACCAGTGGTTTTATATACATTAATTCTCTGGGTATCATTTATTAATCCTTACAGCCATCCTCAGAGTAGGTGGTGTTATTTCTGCTTTACTTGTAAGGTAACTAAGGCCTGCTCAAGGTCGGATAACGACTAAGTGGCAGAGCTAGGAATCCAATCTCGGTCCAGCTCCAAGGGTGTGGAACAGCAGTTAATGCCGTTAGGCCATGATTTAGGCTGAGGTTCTTAAAATTTGGAGTGAAATATTAATTAAAGCTGTGAACTTTCTCCCTGTGTAACTTTGCGCATATGCAAAATTTTGCCTATACAATCGACCCTTGCACAGCAGGGGTTTGAACTGTGCAGGTACACTTAGAGGTCGATTTTTTTCAGTGAATATAGCACTACGTTTACCATATGCAGTTGGTTGAATCCACAGAATCTGAAGATAAGAAGGGCTGACCAAGGGACCTGAGCATCCCGGATTGTGGTATCCATGGCAGGCCCTGGAACCAGTGCCCTGTGGATACTAAAGGACAACTGTAGTTTCACAAGATTCAAAGGCTCCCTGAAACCCATGTCCCCCAATGAGTACAAACTTCTAGATTGAGCTCGACAGTAAAGACTGTTAAATAATTACAAGGTAAGTAAACAATTTCCTCGTGTCCTTCACATATTGATTTTAGCATCTTAGATGGACACAGGAAGGAATAGTCTAGTAAATTTGGTACGTGCATGCCATGGGGTTCAGGTCTGTGTTACAGGTGGGGGTTCTCGTTGCTCTTTTTGAGTGAGCAGTCACACCTTTTTTAAAGGTTCCTTTTTGGGTTTTGTTCAGAAATCACACTCTAGCACTCACTTTTGCACATATAAATAATAATAGTAATAGAATTTTAAAATAATAGGGCCAAGAGGGACCTTAGAGATCGCCTAGTACAATCTTCTCATTTATAGATGAGATGAGGAAAAAGGGCCCAGAGAGTCTCTGAGACATACTCAAGGTCCCACAGCCGATTAGTCAGGGTCAGGCTTGGAGTCCCAGTGCTTTCCCTACGGTGCGGGATAAACCAGTAGTTCATGGTGTGCACATCCAAAGAAATAGTAGGTACCCATTCTGCATCCTGAATCCGTTCCTTCCCAAACTACTGAAATGCTCTTGCTTGATTGAAAAATAAAACAGTAACAAGAGATTTAGCACCAACATTCATTTCCGCCCTAGGTAAGTTCAGATAGATGCTGGAGTACACATTCAAGAATGCAGTCTGGAGGCTGAGAGCTGCGTTGCTGCCATGAGGTTAGCAATACTGGCCTGTAAAACAGAACTGTAGTCTGGATTAACGTCCGCTCAACCGTCTTTACTGAGACGAGTTGCTCCTTTGCATCTTCCCCCGGGAGCACTTATTGGGCATCAAACTGAGTGCCAGGCCCTGCGTTTGGGCCTAGGAACACGGGGACACCTAAGATCCAGCCCCCGTTCTCACGAAGATCTCCGGCACTCTGGGGGTTGGCAGACCAGTGTCACCTGTTTCCCCACAGCATTTTACTTGATGGAGGGGATGGTGCCCTCACATCATCCGCCTTCCAAACCACGTCTTGGAGGCATTTCTCCTCAGAAGAATGGCTTTTTATTTCCTCAAAAGGTTTTCTCCTTAAAGCAAGACATTTTAAGTTTGTGTTAGCAGAGTATTGGCCAGTATACATAGTCTTCCTTCAACAGCAGTTCCTCTTGCAGAAGTAGTCATAGATCATAACCAGACTAATTAAGAAATAGGAGCTTGTTTTCTTTCACGAAGCTAATAATTATCAACCCCAGCTTTTCAAGGATGTCTTCAGTGATCCAGGGACATTGAAAAATCCCTAGAATAAAAGTAATTCTCATTTCCCATGATTTAAAAACCAAATACATACAGGATAAACACCACAGTAAATAGTCAGTGGTATGGCAAAAACAAACTCCAGGGAGGAGCTTTGCTCCCAAAAGTGGATGAGTGGGGCTATTCTGTTAGATCAGCAAAAATGTGATGATGTAGCCATTGATAGCCTTTTACATTTTACAAGAAAATGAATGAAAACTACATTTTAATACCACCAATTCACTCCTAGTCAGTCATCACTCTCTAAATTAATAATTCAGCATATTTGTTCTCATTTTAAATGATTATGTACTAAGCTGGGAAATGGTAATGGCATTTTCAGATTTTGAATTTTTATGATATTTTAAGTTGCAAGCAACTCTTTTAAGCCAGGGGAGAGAAAAAGAGAGCTCAAGCAAGCAAGGTTGTGCATGTGCTGATAGGCGCGAACGTATAGGGGAGTTTTTCATCAGGGATTTCTCAAGGCATTATAATGCAAATTGCATTTTTAAACCAGCCAAACTATTGATGGCTTTATTGAATGGAATAATTTATTACAGAAGTATTTTAGTCGGATGACATTTCATCATCAAATAACAGTAAACACAATAGCCATTCCCATAAGACTGTTCTCTTGAGCCAAGGGCTTAAAAAAGGAAATAAAACTTGCCTTGTTCCAAACATAGCATTGTACCAAACAGTTGTTTATTTCACTAGAGAAGAAAGGAGTTCTGCCAGCCAGACATGGTGGACCAGAAAAACATGCCGTTGTGTCAGATCATCTCAAGAAATCTCCATTTTCTCCTCCTTTCCTAATAATGTTTGACAAGTGGAGATGAATTTTTAAAATCCAAGTCTCTTTTATGCCATTCATTGGGATAATACTATAAAATCTCTCCTCGGGTACCCAGAGTATTACAACATCAATGACCTGTCAGCAGCTGCGTACAGTTTTTCTTTTTAAGACTGTGTAAAGCTATGGTTAAATTCTCATTTTCTAAAATAGGTTTAAGTATGAGGAGAGCCAAAATTAGGTGCACTTTTCTTGCTAGAAATCAGACCACAAATTGCACATTGTACTTACAAAGATGATTAAGGCGGTCCAGCCGCACACCAGCAGTTCAGCAGATTAATTGGAGCATGCAGATTTGTGTAAAAACATATGTTGGGATTGGGGAAGCCTTTTTTTTTTTAATGCTGTTCAAAAGTTTTTTTGCAAGTTCCACTATATAATTTGTACATTATCTAATTCTCCCCTGAAAGTCTAAGATTAAATTCATGTATGTCAGGGGTCTAATATTTAGGCATTTTTGTCAAAATGGAAATGTCTTATTGGTACCTTTCTCCCAATTAGCTGGTGGCAACCTTTCTCACTTAGTAAACCTCAGAGCGTTCATTATTTTAAAATTGTTGCACGGTGAAACCAGAGCAACTTGTTTAAACAAGGCGTAGACTTAGGAGCCAAATGGAGCTGGAGCCTTTGAGCCCTGATTCACGTGAACATATAGTGAACACTTGGGAAATGTAAGTTGGAATTTGCTGGAAAATGTGGATTAAAAATAACTCTCACAGAAAGATTTGAGATAAGCATGCAAAGTGCCTGGCAGAGTGCCTGGTGCTTAGCGGGGGCTGAGTATAGCCTGGGGCGGAGCTGGGGAGTGGTGGCTGGGGCTGCCCAGTGGAGGAGGATCAATGGTGGCCATGTGAGATGGTGTTGACCTTGGACATCTAGGCAGTTAAGTCGGTTATTTCAGGGGGGAAACATCGGGGTCTAGCAAGCAGTACTTACTTCAGGCAGTTGTGAAGTGCTTCACATTTAAATTTCTTGTGGTGTTCCTGGAATACCACAATCACTGCAAGGTTCAGCATGCACTGGTCTTTGTGCCCTTGTTTGCTTAAGAATATGTCTGCTCAGAATTTTCCTGTTGCCCTTACTATATTTGCTCTGGAGCAGTGAAAAAAACAAAATCATTCTCTGGCTGAAATCCCCAATCTTTCATAAACTTTGTTGTTGGAATTCAGTTGGATCTCATCTTAAACAATGCTTAACTGTTGGGTTATCCAGTCTCACTTCCTTCCCTTTGGTTCTGTTTGGTAAGCAAATCCCTCCTTTCTTTCTCAGTTTCTTCATGTGCTTGATATATCTCCTCCCTTCTGCTGTTTTCCCCTTCAGCCCCATAAACATAATTGTCACACCCCTGCGATTCTTGAAGAGATAGGCTGGAGTTCCTGTAGGTACCATTTTCGAGACAGTCCCCTGCTGCTTTCTTGGGACTACAGGTGGGTGACTTTTTCCTACCCAAGTGAAACCATCAAGTACTGTTAAGTGCTGCCTTGTTTGGACTGTAAGGAGATTGGGTTATCTTTCCAAATGATCTATGAGGTTGATTCCCAGTGTCAAGGTGCTGCCCTGTAAGGTCTAGTTTGCTTGCACAGATTCACCAAAAGGGGCCTCCATGATCCCTACTTCTGTGTATTTCTGAGAATGGAGCAAATGATTAACATTTACATAGAGAAAGTTCCAGATCATTGAGCCAGCCAAGGGAAAATATCTGTAAGTCAGTCATGGAGCAGCTTCTCATATATGCGGGTTCCCGTCAGAGTAAAATTATAACTGTAGTAATTTTGCCAAAAGAGGCACTGAGCAATGATGACCAGTCATTTCATTAACTTTCCTGATGTTCTGCTGGACCCTGCTGTTAAGAGAAATGTTTGATGGGCCACACGCTTGGACCCACTGGGCTTCGGTGGTTCATCTGAAACAGAGTTAGATGTCTGTTGACATTCTGGGGGTGCATGATGTTCTAACCCAGCAAGTTGGTTAGGCATGTACGGAAGGGGAAACTTAGCCCAGGACACCTGTGAGGCAGGTGGGTGCAATTGACACTGATACGCACGTTCACATAAACGCTTTAGTTCAAGGAAGAGCCACCGATCGTAGCTGGAGCTAGTGATTGGGCTTAGGACTTGTTACACATTGCAGCTTGAAAACTGGCTCTCCAGTGACTCATGGAGCAACTGTTCCAATACCTTGTGCAGACAACTAATTGGAAGTTGAGCACCTCTCAGGAACTCAAATACTTTTCACAGAAAGAATTGCTAGTTATGCCATAATTCTTGAACCCAGGATTTATTATAGCTGAGGACCTGCTTGCCCAGAGTTTAATTTATCCCTCTGTTTGTTACTTTGACTGACTTTTATACCAAATAAACAGCGAAACCCACACTACTTGTAGTGGTTGCCCATCCACTTGAAAGACCTTTTAGAATGTTTTAATAATTCTACGTAAAACTTCATTAAATTGAGATCAACAAGTAACACTAAACATGGAGGCATATAAACTATTTTGATAAAATACAAAGCTTATTAATCCTGACTTACCAAAAGTTCCAGAGTTAAACTCCAACAATGTTCATTGAGTAAAAGAAAGTTGAAAGAAAACAAGGAATATTTCTAAGTTAGCATGCATGTCCTTATTATAAAGTTGATTTCACTTTTGGTTTGTGTTCAAGGCAATAAAGCTGAAAATACCTATTTTTAAAGTAACTTTTTATTCCCTTAGATAAAATCTGAGTTCTCAGCCCTGTGTGAATGATTGGTGCAAATTGGGTTATGTTCTTTATCTCCTCCTGACTCGGCTTAACAAGAACGCTACTTATCTTTATTATTCTTATTTTTAAAAATTGTAATATTTCTGAAATTTTGCTAGATCTATAGGTTTCAAAGTTGTAGGTATTTGTCCACTGTGTGTATAATGTACTCCTCCTCAGTGGACCCGGCATCTCATTGTGACAGCCCCTTGTTTTCATTCTGTCCATATTAATGTCTTTTTATCTTGTGTCTTTCTGATTGGGTCTGTGGACACAACTCCCAGAAGGTCATTGTTTTGTGCTATATGAGATCATATTAGACCCAGCATTTAGGCCACCAAGACGTCAAGTGCTACCCAACCTGCCTGTCACCTGCTCTCATTCTACTGCTGTCTCTCCCTCCAGCTTTGCTCTTTTCTCTAACACCAAACATCTTCCAAGAGTCATCTGCACTTGGGGTCTGCCCTCCCACCATCTCCACAGTCTCTCAACCATAACTGGTACCACGGCAGCTCCTCGTCAGACACAGGACAGACCGACGCCCTGGTCCTCGCGTCTGACCGCACTCCTCTCTTTGGCACTGTTAGCCCCACTCCGTGACTTTCTGAGCCCACTCTTTCCCGATTTTCCTTCTGCTCCCTTGATGCCTCTCAGGCTGCGCAACCTTCTTGGCTGGTTTCCCTCTCTCCTTCCACCAGCCCCTGACCTTCTCAGCCCCACGCTTCCCACCTCAGACCTCCTCTCTTTTTATTCCCCTGGCCAAATCTTGTCTACATGCCTTTCTTGAACATAATTTCCGAATTTGTATCATCCGTTTAGATCTTTTTCTTGAGTTGCAGATTTATTCCTAGTGCAGTAATTTTCAAACTGGCTGGGAGGGAAGTCCCGAGGTACCAGACACAAACGCCTGTATCCTTATCCTTGCCCTGTCCTTACCCTCCCATCCTTCTCCATCTTACATTCTCCTCTCAGCCTTCAGAGCCAAATAGAGACCGCACCTCTTTAGCGAAACCTCCCCCACCGTCACTCCTCTACCTCCCCATCAACACTGTTGAACTGTGGTAGCTTTTCAGAAATTACAGCGCAGTCATTAGTAGCTATGGTTTCATACTCTGAACCCCCATTTTCATTTGCATCAACAAGAAGACTGTCCTATGAAGAATGATGTAAAGATATAGGGACCACTTCTTTATCATGCCAGGGAAGATATTTTTACCTTCTGACCTCCTTTCCCTTTACCCTCTTTATAATCACTTGTGTATAATTTTAAAAGTTATTCTGTCTTTTGTTATTTAAGTATCCTATCTCTCTTTATATCCAGAATTAGCTTAAAATTATAGTGAATACATTTAACTCCCCCAAATCTATTAGGCTAATTAATATTAAACAAGTAGATATGTTCTTATCATAGCACTGTTGTGATCATATACATATTTATGCATTTTATTAATTCTGAAACAGTTAGATTTTTATTGCACTATAGATATAGTCAGTTTCGTTGCTTAAGGACTGATTTCTACTTGTTTGAAAAATATTACAGGTCTTGTTGTTTTAATTACATTCCCAATGTACAACTATAGCAGTCACAGTAAAAGACCAAAATCAGGTAACAGGTACAACGTATTTAATATTTCTCCAAATAAATTAGGAGAGCGATTATATTCATACTTTTTGATAGGAATTTTGCAACTTACAGTTGTAAAATTGGACTAAGACCAAAGGTGTTTAATTACCTAAAAGATAAAATGTTACCCCATGTAAAGTAATATAATGATAATCATACTTTTAAAAAAAAAAAGATGAGTAGTTTGAACTCAGGCAGGATTTTTTTTTAATATTTAAAATCTTAATTGGCACATCCTCACAGATAAAAATTAATATTACCTTCAAATGTTTTAGGATGCCTGACAAAAATCCCGCTTTATAGAACCAAAAGGTTTGTCTGTGGATACAGCGTGAGAAGTAGCCTGTCAGAGGTGATGGCATCAAAGTGTAAACTATCTCAGTTAGTCTCAAAACAAAATTATTACATAAGCGTATTTTAATAATGCTTAGCAATTACATCAAATTTGTAGCATTTAAGTACTCTCTGAATAATAATAATGAATCTTTTGATCTCCTTACACAAGATAAGATATAAATATAAGGATTCTCACTTTTTATTCTGAGCTAGAAGAACAACAAATGTAAATAAACAGGCATACAGGGTAGAACGGTTCAGCAGGACTTTCCAGGGTTCCTCCGTTAGCCCTGGGTTAGAGGTAAGCAGACCTCAGTCCTAATGTCGGTGCCTCGCCAGTAAGTCTCTGGAGACTCACTTAACTTCTCTAAATACTTCATCCTCCTAAACAACGTATCATTTTCTAGAATGTGTAAAACGCTATACAAATGTAAATTGGTGCTATTTTCTTACCTCTGGGTTAAAAAAAGGAAAGTGTCTTAACAGCTTAATTCTTTGGTCCTTTAATGTAGCTCTCTCCTCCTGTCAGCCTTCTCTAGATGAGTAAAATAAAACGATCTGCTTTTCCCCATGTTTCCCGAAATAGAAAGAAAGAAAGAAGAGGCTGAAGTGTGCTCTGGGCTGACTGTCCTTATTGCCTCAAGTCCTTGGCTAATTACTGTCATTTAACTTTGGGTAATTTATGTACAATTGCCCAAAGAAACTGACCCCCCCACACACACAAGTTGAGGGGTTCCAGAACAGCAAACTATTTTCTTGAGCCGATTATCTTCAATCCTTTAGAATAAGTAAATTTAGAAACACTTTAAATAAATAAAGTTTCATTAAGTTATGCAAAGCACTTTGACAAAAGAAGATAGGTGTGGAGGAAATATGTACTCTCAATCTCCTGTGACCTCTTTTGTTTGTTGTGGTTTGTGTTTAAAGTTTGTAAGTAGATAAATGAAGACGCAAAATGAGAACTTTTGTTGTTAGAATATTACAGACCTTTTATACTTGCTGAATGAATGGCGTTAACTTCTGACATATAAGTGGGATTCAGTAAAAGAACAAGACTCTTTTGTTAACCATCTCTCAACTGAATGAAGACAAAGTCTGAATAGCACACAATGAGTCTAAAAGCCTTCCTTTTAAAATTATGCCCCATTCATGATATCCTACTTTCTCGTGAAAGTTGTTTCCATCTTCTTCTGATCTCGTGCTGGTCAGCTTGAGAGCAGCATCTGACCACCTGGAGGCATCAGAGTCAAGAGTCTTCAACATATGACACAGGGACTGTTAGTCCTACCAAAGACAGATCGAGTCTAGAACCAGTGCAGCATCCTGGGTGAGATAAAAAAATTCTTCTTTCAAATGGTGACCGTGGAATGTTTCTGTAAAGCCAGTGCTTGGTCCCTGAATAAGCCTGAAGGGCGTTATCAGTGTGTCAGGAGCTCTGGGTGATTGATCTGTGTTGGATAGATCATGAAAATAGACAGAAGGCACAGGGTTGCTTCCCTGTGGAAATGTGGTAAATTGCCATATGTGTCCCCGTTAGGAGCCTAGCTGATCTCGCAGTGGATGTAACAGCCTTACAGACGGGACTTCTGGGCTCTTGAGATCTTCAGTGTCTTTCTGTGAGGTCTAAATAAAACCACCTTGCTCTTCAGTCTCAAGCATGAGACTTTGGCAGGGGGTCAGGACCGTTGCCAGCAATCTTTCCCAGCCTTACATTCTAAACACCTCTTTCCCAGAGTTGTCCCCGCTCAGAAGTACGGCTGGAAGTGGATTTGTGTTAACCCAAAAGGTACAGGAGGGGTGCCAGTGTCATACTTAGATGCCACAAAGGCTAAGGTGGCAAATCCAAACGAAAAGAGAAAAGTTTCGGGCTCGTTTTCCTCTAAAAATGTCCCAGAAAAAAAAAATTGCTGAGAGAAAAAGGATGAAGCGTGAAAAGCCATAACTTTTCACTTCCCTCTGACGCTGCCTGTCAACACCGACGGCTGTCCTGCTCGGGGAAGGCGGAAAGCTCATCCAGTACACAGAGGCAAGTGATTAAGTAAAGCAAGTAAGAGCACTGGCTTTCAACCTAGGCAGCCCATCCTCTGTCTGCCATTAGGGTCAAGATCAAAACCACACCTGGGCGAAATAGCTACGCAGAAATACTCTTCATAACGTTGCTACCTTTCCTTCATTCACTCAGCAGTCACTTATTCAACATCATATATCGCTAAATGCCAGGTGATGGTAAAGTAGATGAGAAATTGCTTTTTTGGAGCATGCCGTCTATGCAGGAGGTAAACATTAAACAAATCAAACTAAATATGTCACTGTAAGTCTTTTTAACCTAGAGTTTGCCAGTGAGAGACCAGTTCATTTTGCCATTTTGCTTCTGAATCCTTCAGCACCGTCCATTTCATAAACCAAAATAAATTCCCTGAATATGAGGAGGTTTTATAATACCATCTCTCTGCAGTCATCATATCTCATTCAGAAATAAATAACAAGCCGTTATTATTTGTGGAAGGCATCGGACCTAATATTAGGCATTTTCGTTATTTAATAGCTTGTATTGGGTGCAAATTTGGACTCAACCAGTTGCCATAACTGGTTGGTCGTATTTTGCTTCCCTTTTCCTTCAATGGGCATTTTTTTTTAAATAGTGATAATGGATCTATTTTTGCAATGGCCCTCTTTGTAGTGGAGTGGGGTGGGGTTTTTCTCTGTCCCTGACATTAAATTTTACCAGTCTGACAGGGACTCCAGCTACATCAACAACCACACAAAAAAGTAAGGTCTTCTGCGAGCACGAGGCACTCACAGATTACTTCAGATATCATCTGGCATTGGCCTTAGCATGGCCTGTTAGTTCAAGCCCTAAAAATAAACACCTATTAATCAGCTAATGGCAACATGAGTGGACCAGCTCTCTGACTGGGGGGACCTCAGTCTAACCTCATTCAATAGCGTGTCTTATGTCACCCAGGATGAGGCAGTTTGCAGCCAGGAATGCCTCTAAAAGAAGACAGTCAAAAGCTTAACTAAATGTTTAAAATAACCTCCGTAACTCCTCTCCACGCTAACAGATGGCTTTCAGCTCGATGGAGGCAGACCGCAGCGCCAGCCCCAGTGGCCCCGGTGGGCCCAGCGCAGAGCCGCAGAGTTTATAAAGTGAAAATGCAGGTTCAGCAGGGATCTCCCTTGTCTTGCTTTTCATCAGAAAACAAGCAGGCGAGAATCACTCCTGGAAGTTCCTTATCTTCATAAAATTTAGCTAAAGACTCCTGTTA
The DNA here is from genome assembly GCF_048564905.1 of Vicugna pacos. Lineage (NCBI taxonomy): Eukaryota > Metazoa > Chordata > Mammalia > Artiodactyla > Camelidae > Vicugna > Vicugna pacos. The sequence continues at coordinate 26,401,606 of NC_132992.1, read as the reverse complement.
AGTTAAATAAAGTGGCTGTGTAAGTCACTCAGGAAGCTGTCGGCCGTTCACCTCGGGCCTGCAGACCTCTCAAAGAATACAAACCGGAGGGCCCCCCGGAGCTGGGCCGCGACTGTTTACATACTCATACTTTGTCCCAGCAGCTCCGGAAAGTTGAGCCCCCAGTATAGTTTTCAGTTGGTGGGGTTTTTTTCAATTTTTTTGAATGGTGGTCTTTTTTTCTGTATAGAGTGGAAATGGGTGGAGGGGGACAGATGTGTTTTAATGTATACTTTTCTCTAATGTGTTTACCCCCCAAATAAGTGAGCTGTCGTAGATACTTTGGCCCTGCACAAAGTAAATATTTAGCTCACAAATTCCATACAGAAACATGGCCCGGGGTATTTGGGTTTCATGGAGGAGGATTACCCAGGGACGGACGGCTGGTGTGCACACTCCGTGGGATGGGTGAGAGAGGGCTCTCCGCTGGCGTACCGACCCCTCGGCCCTCACAGCACCTCAGTCTGCTGGGCAGTACCCCTCTGCCCCTCGGCAGCCTCACGCCCACCCCACTTTTCCAGCTGTGTCTTCTGCCAGGCCCGTGATCTTTGTTTATTCTGGACTTTTCTGCGCTGCCCCCAGAGCCCCCAGGCATTTTCTCATCACTCTGTCTGTGTGTGCCTCTCCCTCCCCTGGAAGCATCTTCCCTCTCGTAACACTCGGGGAGCCTGATTTCAAGACTGACTCCAAAGGTCACCTCGCCTCTGCTCAGAGCCTTCCCTGCCCTTCCCTGGGCCACCACAGGGCCTTCTACATCTGTCCCTTACTACATCTGTCCATCTCCTCTGCCCCCTGCCTTTTAACCTTGTCCCCCTGACTCCTGAGAGGAGGCCCTGGAGGACATTCGCAGAACACGGCGTCCTTTGCAGAAAGGCAGGGGTCCCATTCTTCCTGTTCTGCAGTCAGGAAAGCAGGGGAGGTTGCTTTGCACGCACACAACGGCACTGCACAGAGAGGAGGTGGAGCTGGCTTCCCACAGGCAGTGTCCGTTGCTCCTGTCTCATCTGAAACAAGCCACTTGACCTCTGAGAACCTCAGTTGCCTTATTTGTCCAGTCAAAATAAAGCGTTTTTTGAGGGTCAGATACGTTCCTGTACAATTTGTGGAAGTATTTTAAGAACTCCGAAGCTTTTTCCTCTCCATCAGCTGAAGGATAGAACCAGGGCTCACTAGAGCATGTCCTGTCCTTTGAGTCCAGCCCTGAGGTGCTCCACCCTCACATGTGACCCTTCACCTGGTACTTAAAAAAAATTCTGTCCTTAGTCTCAGATTTTTTTTTCCTGAAATTGTCTGATAAAATAGCTTCATTGACCACACGAAAACTAAGGGTTTGGCCACCTTTGGAAATTGGTGCTGCCACCGAGCTTCCTCATGACCCGTTGTGTGATCCCACCTGCCCTGAAAGCCAACCTCAGTGTCCGACAAGCTAGTGTTCTTTCTGTCATCAACCCTCGTTTGTTTCCTAAGTCAGAGGTTTCCTTTGTCATGTTAAAATAGTAGTTAAAAATGTTCAAGGGGGTTCCTTTCGTGTTCTCTCTTTTTTAAAAATACTGAAACCATGTATTACAAAGATGAACTACCACACTTGGCAAGACTTTGCTAAGTGCCCTTGGTCTACCAAGAAGTGTATTTAGGGTCCTAAAATGAAATCTCCAGGCACTGCCTGGAAGTTTGTGTGTGGCCTTTCTTAGCGGTGACCTGGGGCCGCAGTGTGGGTGCAGGCACCGTGAGTCCTGTCCCGGAAAACAGGCACCTGTCTTTGATAAAATTGAAATCACCAACATCATCAGGGTTTTCTGTCAAGTCTCTTTGGAAGTGGAGTTTCTCCTGGTCCCAGGAGAAGCCAGCTTTTCTTTTTAAAGGCAGAAATGACTGCGTGACACTGCTCCTGCTTTCTGGCTCGGAGAAGCATCTAGTCCCGCTGTAAATGTCAGACATGTTTTGACTCTGCTTTACTCACACTTCCTGCCTCTCAGTTCTTCATCTTCCATTTCCTCCCTGGGTGAGTCTGGGTAAAGTACTTCCCAGTCCTGCCTGGGTCAGTGTTTGACTCGATTTTCTTTCTCCTGGTGAGTTTATCTCCAGTCCTCAGGACCTCAATCTACCCCTTCACAGGCCGGGGGGTAGGGGAGACAAGGTTGGGAGGTGTCTTTATTACATTCTACCAACGTTGAGTAGAATTTTTGTAATGGGGTAGCATTGAATATATACACATTAAAGTGTCGTGAAGTTTATTCATTCTCAAATCCACCTTGAACTCCAGGATACAGGTTCTATTATACCTGCTTTATGTAGATGGAGAACTGAGACCAGAAAGTTAAAAATGGAAGGTACATCAAAGAAGCACATTGTGTAGAAGAGGAAGGACTTGTGCAGCCTGGGAGGGTCCTTTAGTAAAGCTTTTGTATTGAAACTTGACAAACAGGAGTCTTACCTTGAGATTGGCTTGGGGAGGGGGTTGTAATGGTGTTTTAAGGGTTTAGAAGAACATTTGGAGGAGTCTGAAGCACGTAAGGCCGTGTAGCGTCGCTGCTCAGAGAGGGAGCTCTGCACCTGAGGATGTGCGTTGACACCTCCACCACTTCGGGCTTTATCTCCTTGCAGGAGTCAGCTGCCTCCCCTTGCCACGTCTCTGTTTTCGCGTTTGTAAAACGGCACTAGTAATGCTTCCTACCCGGTAGATTCATTGCACTATCAGGTGAAATAACGCACGTGAAGTGGTTAGCCCAGTGCTGGGCGCGTGGTAAGCATGCCAGTGTTCATTCTCTTCATTGTCCTCATTGTGATCAGTTGAGCACAGCTTCATGACCATTTTCTCAACATTGAAGTGTAAGTACTAGTATTCGCTCCTCGTAGGGCTTTGGTTTTAAATGAGATAGTGCGTATAAATAGCTTAGAGGAGTAGCTAGCACGTAGTGATTGTTCAGTGGGTACTAGCTGCTGTTATGATTGTGGTTGTGGCTGTTATTATATACATGATTATCAGCTGTATTATTTTCCTCAAAGGAAGAAAACTCAAACACTCTATATCTTCTACCAGTTCCAAAGATCAGGACTCTGCCAGGAAGGTGACTAGAGCAAAGTCAGTCAAGTATCCTTTGAATCTAGGTGACTTGAGTCCAACATGGGTTAAGCCCTGGGCGTTGCATTTGCTAGAAGGCCTTACTCTAGTTGTATTTAGGAGATCCCGCAGAAGAATGACTCACAAAGCCCAGGCCTGAAGAATGACTCAAAACCCGAAGGCAGAGAAAATGTTTTCCACCAGGCAGACCCTCAGCACAACTGACGTCCGGCCCAGGAGGGCCTGGGGCCATGTCTGGTTTTAAGGTCTGTTTCCAAGTGACCACGGAACTCCCCGCCCACGTGTCTGTCTGCCCCGGGCAGTCAGGCCTCTTCTGCCTGCCTCATGCCCTGCTGGTAACTCTTCTCTGGAGTTGGGCCAGTGTGCCTTTTCATTCTTGCAACAGAGTTTCCATCATCACTTGGAAAGTCCCTGCCTCAGAGCTTCATTGTAAAGATCTGTCATTAAATAAGTAATGCAGTTAAAAATAAGATCAGGTAGGACCTTTATGGGCTTAGATTTAAAGTTTTGTTAACTGTACAGTCAATCTTCTAAGTTCAGTTTAACAGTATAATGCATTCTTCTTTTCCTGAGCTCAATTTTCTATTTCTATTTTTCTATTTTATTATACATGCCCTTTTTTTGGTGGGGGGGAGCATGGGGGGAGGATGGCAATGTATAAATAAATTAAAAGCCTCACAGCAATGTACAGAAGCCATCAGGTTCTCATTTTCTTAAAAGAGCCCTATTGAAAATGGCATCAAGATCATTTTGTAAAGTTCATTATATGTCATAAGCCGTAGGAGCACAGGCTGCCTCTCAACCTGGGAATGAAAGAGGCACGGCGGGGATGGGATTTGTGGCTCAGCGAGTGAAACCCATGTGTCATACACAAATACAGTTCACTTTAATAGTCTGATATCGCTTCACTCATCTCAAACACCTGAAGGTATTTGGAAAGGGAGGAAGAAATAAAACAGATGAACCCTGCTGAGATACGGCCGGGAACAGGAGTACCTCATTTTGATTGATGTTTTTACAACCTTATCTTCTAGATAAAAGCTACTGTAAACAAAAGCCTACCTGAACTGATTGTATTTCAAGGAAGAGAGAGCCACCTGTGTGCAGCGGTTGCTTCCCAAGTGCTTAGATTTTCTTCTTAGCGGTCGATTTCTACCCACCTCGCAGTGGCCGCCTTAACCACCAGGAGTGTCCCTTCCAGGGAGCGGTGTTCGTGTTTTCTGCCAGGTTTCAAGCCACGGCATCATCTCCCCGTAGCAACCTGGAGAGCTTAGATTCCTCACAGCCCCTCCGGGAGCTGGCTCTTCAGAGTGTGCCAGTTGGGCAGATTCTTAAGGCTCATTTTCTCACCTTTAAAAAAATGACTTTTCTTCCTTACGTGGTGGAGGGTTATCAGCAAAAGGTTTTTTTCCCCCAAATGCATGATAGCGCTGAAGCATCTCTCGAGGCAGCTCTATAGTGATATTCCTCCATGCGTTTGGACATCCAATACTTACTGGCGGACTCTCCTGCGCCACTGAAGTACATACAGGCTGTCCTCATGGAGCTTGCATTGTAGAAGCATTTATTTAAGAACCACAGGGTCGGATTATCCACATTTTCTTTTTTTCTAGGAACTGTGTTGTTTTTTTTTTTTTAACTCTTTATTTTGAGATAACTTTGCACCTAGAGAGTAATTGCAAAAACAGTACAAAGAGTTCCCATGTATACCTTTTATCCACCTTGCCATGTTAACACCTTACATAACTATAGTTAGTTACCAAATCCAGGAAATTAAATTGGTGCAATTCTTTTAATTAAACCAAATGTTTATTAGGGTATCACCAGTTTTTCCACTAATGTCCTTTTTCTGCTCCAGGGTCCTGTTTTGTATTTAGATACCATGTCTCTTTTGTTTTTAACAACGTTGTGTTAATTTCTGTTATACAGCATAATGCTTCAGGGGTGTGTGTGTGTGTGTAAAGAATTGTATTTTTAAATTGTTTTTCCTTACCTTGACCATTTTTCTTCAGGATGGTTCCCACTTCTAACATTTTTTTCTCCTCTCTCCAGCGTTTGCCTTTATGGATCTATAAAATTGGGAGGTTTACTTTTGAGGACTGTGATGGTTAGCCAAAGAGATTTTCCTTATCATGAAATATTTCTTGTGAGTAAGAGAAAATTTAACCACACATTTTAGAGCAAGTTGGGCTCTGACATACCTGAAGCATTGTGTCACATTTGGTTAATGATAGATTTATAAGGCAGACATGCATCAGCCTTAATCCTTTGGTTATTTGACTTTGCCAGGGATGAAAATTCCGATAATTTTTTATTTTAAGCAGACTTTTATATATCCAGAACCCATAAATCTCTTCATGGCTTGAGATAAATGTCTGACTGAACTCTGGGTTACCCTGTGATCCTTTGAGAACCAGGCCAAGGAAAAAGAGACCCCATTCCCCCTCTACCTCATAATAAGAGACTACCTACACAGAAAAAAACTTGGGGGTAAGCAATATTTACATGATAAAAATCTTTTCTATTTTATAATTTGTAATTTCTCATATTCAGAAAGTTGGTAATAAAAAGTTCAGAAATAACCTCAGAATTTATCAGAGGGAGTCTGTGGTGGACTAGCTGGCAAACACCAGAATGGACGATTGCGCTGTCAGCTCAGGCTTTGCCAACGTGATGATCACCATCCATTACAGTTGTCATGTCAATTATAAATTCTCTGGCATCCAACACTAAATCAGCTGGAATGATGGGTTTGCCTTTGGCATGTTTCCCTGGGGAAATAACTGAGCACACATGTAATAACTCACACAGCTGATTTTGTAAACTACCCCAACTTTTGGAAGAAGGCTGGTGTATAAATTCTAGGCAGATAGGTAGGATTTGCGCCCCAGAGACCCTGAAGTGTCCTCTCACTCTTAGTGCTTCAGGGTTTTCAGAGTAACTATGACCTTGGGTACTTTGTGACTTTCATGGTTGCAGCTTCTTTCACTATGTTTGGTGCTTCTCTCTTCTTCCCATTTGAGGGTGTATACTGTCTACTCCGCACGTCCTCACTTGAAACAAAAGACAAGGTGATCATACTTAAGCTCATCCTGCAGGTTTACAATGAAGTCATCTCAATAGGCTTCTGATCCCACCCTCCCTCTACGTCTCTCCTGAACCCAGTCTTCATTCTTCCCTCAAAAAGTGTGTGGATAAGGGAAGGGATAGCTCAAATGGTAAAGTGCATGCTTAGCACTCATGAGGTCCTGGGTTCAAACCCCAGTACTTCTTCTAAAAAATAAATGAGGCTGATTATCTTCCCCCCAGGGAAAAAAAAAGGGTGTGGATAAAGGAGAAAATTAAAGGGGCCATTATATGCATAAATGCAGCAGAGCTGCGAACTCGCCTTGTCCGGTAAGACTCCTAGAACACTATGTCATGGCTCTGGTGACACTTTCGCTGTGAAGCTTTTTGCATTTTGTCTATTCAGTTATTTAATTGTTCGATTGATAACTTGTATTTTACACTTAAATAAGAATAGTTCTACAGTATTTGAATGTGAGCTGTAGGTAACTTAAGGAGAGGAAGATCCTTTCCTTTGTGACTAGTGCTCCACGCCGGATGGATATGCCAGCTTATATGTAGGTTGTTAATAGGTAGATGCAGAGGGCCTGCCCCAGGAGTTAGCATTTGTCCAAGGAAACAGATATTAAAGACCACAGATGAAATATGAAAAAGCTCCTGTCTTTGTTTCTATCCCACCTACCTCAGTTGTCCTCTTTTGAGGACAGATTTACAGTAGGTTGGAAAGACTGTTAATGTAACATCTAAGGATACCCAACGCAGGGCAAAGTGAAGGGGAAATTAAGCACTTTTCCAGGCAATTTAATGTAGACAGGAAAATGCCGAGTTATATAAACACCATGGAGAATTTCAGGTGGTTGTGGTTGTGTATTTATACACATTTTAAATTTTCTTCAAAATACTGTATCTTCTGTTTATTTTCTATGTGGCATAAAGGCCTAAAGTGAATCAGTATATCTAATATGTTTTTCCTTTTTTATTTCCAAAATTATAGGCAGTGAGTTGATGTTATAAAGAGATAGAGTTTGCAATTTTAATAACCAAGACTCATGAAGTGAGTGAGAATATTCGTAACTAGGATTCTCTTTCTTTAGTCATTTCAAGTTGCAAACATAGAGCTGCCAAGCGAAAAAAAGGGGATGAAACAATTTATATTTTTACTTCATCTCTAGATATTACCAAAAAATATTTGCATTGTGTATTAAATTGACCGTAGTGACAGGACCTTATGATGTGATATTACATGGTCACTAATCTATTATTATTGTACACATATTTATACACAGACGTAAATACATGCATACTTTGCATATAAACATGTGCAAGCGTATTTCACTTGGACTGAAAAGTTATTTACAACTCCGTCTGGAGATACATACAACAGTGATTAACAAGTGCATAACCAATCTACAACATGCAGATTAAAACTAAATAAACATTGTAAGAGTTTATTTTAAAACAATTACAAGATGTTTTATATTTCTCCTCCATCCTGAACTGTGTGTTTGAGAATGCATTCTTCATAAAAACCACATGCAAGTCTTTTTGATGGTGAAACAATTGACTTCCAACAGCCACATGTTTGCACACATCCTCAGAAGATAGCCCAGACCCCACACAGCAACTCCAAATGAGAAAGAGTTTAAAAAAAAAAAAAAAGATTCTTTGCTATTCCTCTTCTGGAGAGGAGTTTTCTATTTGGGAATTGAGAGAGGAGATTTGGATTGGGAACAAAGATTTGAATCAATACAACTATTGTTTTGGTTTTTTGTTTGATGAAGACCCTCTTGAATGAGAAACTTGACTAAAATCATCAGATCATCCCATAGTTCTCTTGGCATCCTTCCATTGAAACTCGTTTGTTTTATTGCCTTGACCCAGATTTGTTTTGTGGAACCGTCGTGCATTAGCACCCTTCGTACACAATCGTGGCAGCGGAGCTCATTGAGAAGTATGTGAACAGTTTCATGAGTTTCCTTTATTCTTTGTAGAGAGATAAATTCTCTAAGAGGAATCCCACCACCCTTCACCTTCATATTATATTATCAAAAAAGATGTAAACGTGGGTTGATTTTTTTTTAATATGTAGTTATTTTCTCCTAGAACTGAAAACATTGACAAGCCAAGTTAATCCCACAAATATAAGATACATCTCTATCCAGGAGGTATTTTAGAAGTAAAAATAGGCCTTTAGGGTTCACTGTATCAACCCTGCTTAGCAAGTCTGAGCCTTCTTTTTCTGGGAAAACAAATCCCCACCTGACACGCTCACTTAGACCTGCTGCTTCCCTCAGTTCTCATAACTTATCCCAGCTGTTTATTTCCATTTATATGAACAGGCCGTGGCAGTGTTCTGGATTCACTCCTTTTCCTCATGTTTAGATTCTGCCCCTTAACTTCTGATTCCCCTCACAGCGGGAAACATTTCTCTTCTCTGAACTTTATACAGTGATTCTGTGATTCTCATTTCCCAGCTTACTTCCACCTGATTGTCAAGTGCTTCAAAGGTATTCCCTCAAATGGAATCCCTTTCATTTCTTTTACCTGAATTATACGTTGCTTTTTCATATACTTCCTAAGAATGATGGCACTTAAACCGAAAAGAGTAGCTCGATAAACTTTTTCGTACAAAACTGTTGACTTCATACTTGAAGAATCATTCCTGCAGGACAGGCGACTCCCAGCTCATACACCAAGCTTTTGATTAGTCATCTCCCTTCTGGGCACTGCCCTCCCCCCCACCCCCACCCCCGCTTGTCTCTTATTTACAGGTGCTGTAAATATTTTTCATAGGTGAATGACTGTTGTAAATTGCTGTGTCAATACAAGGCATAATGAGAGACAGTGTAATGTAGTGGTTACCAGCACAAGCCATCAAGCCAGACCTCTTGGGTTCAAAGCCTGGCCATTTTTGTGTCTCAGTTTTTTTTATCTGTGAAATGGGGATAATCATAGTGCACACACCCCCCCCCCACCGGGTGCTTGTGAATATCAAATTAGTCTGTACATGTAAAAGTGCTTGAAACACTGCCTGCCACATCACAAGTATGCAGTAAATGTTAGTTACCTCTTTGCTTTTGGGTATTGGAGTTATTTTATTTGTATTTAGGTAGCATCTTTATGGACATAATGTCTGGTCAAGGGCCCTCTGAAATCTGTTGGAGACATAGAAGCTAAATGAGCTTTAGGAAACCAACCAGGGAGTTGGTTATCAGGCTTATTTAGCACAATGAGATCTAACATGTGATTGGAAATCTCTAAATTTTTGCGTTTACCTTTCATCTCAGGACTCTCCGTAGAAGGTGCCTCAAAGGCCAACAATAGAAAGTTAATACTCTTCTCTTTTCCCCATAAGTAGAACTACCATCCAAGTTATTCCTGCGTTACAGGATGGCACAGAGGCGTGGCAAGGAAGGGAGAGTATTTTTTTTTTATATTGTTTAGAAGGAATAAGCAAGTCCTTCCTATGTTGGGGGCCCAAATTTCCTGACTGTGCCTCTTGAGTTTCTCAGAGAGTTATGGAAAGACATGATTTATAACTGGTACCATATTCTGTCCAACATTCATAATCTAACAACCTCAGGGACTATCTGAGGATAGCTACATTTTTTCTGGAGAACTAGGAATTTACTCACTGAAGTACCATTTTTAAAACATTCTTGGTGACAATTTTTAAAAAATATCTTACAGATTGTACTGCCATTTTTAACTGAACAAAATGTAACCAGCATCTGTTTTTTCTGGACTCTCCTCAGCACCTGTTGAGATTGACCAAGTCTGTTTGCCCCAACAGTAAGCAGCCTTGGATTACCACCACTGGGTTTTGTCTTTTTAATGTCTCTTCCCTAGTTGTCAGCGCTCACCTCAGCTGGCAGAGCTTTCTGCCTGTAACCAGCCTCCCACACCCCGTCTCCACCCTCTTCAGATTTGCAGCTTCAGAAGCCCAATAACCAAGTTTAACCCCCAAACCACAGAACTGGTGAAAATATGCAGAATTCTTCATTTTATGTATGTTTTCTGTACTTCTTTGCGTAACCCCAGAATCGTAGATATGCTGCAGGGAAGGGCATCGGTGTCTAGTCCGAGTTAGGAGCCAAGAAGCTCTGTTAGTGTAGAAGCACGGAGTTGCTTCCTGTCTGAGATTTGCCTTGATGAAGAGTTTCTACTTATTGACACTCTCATTCAGTAACCCCTTCTGCTGTAAAGTCTGGGAGCAAGCCTGACTGACGAAAGTCAGTCTGTAGCCAGCAGGACCCTTCGTACTGCATATGTGAAGCACGGTGTTTGATGACTCAAGTCTGTAGCACAGATGTATCTCTTAGTTACCTATCACTATATAACAAATTACCCGAAACTAAATGTCAAAAATAGCACAGATTTGTTGTCTCACTTATCCTGTGGGTCAGGAAAATGGGTGTTGTTTTGCTGGGTCCTCTTTGTCACCGTCTCCCACAGGCTGCGTTCAAGGTATTGGCTTAGGATCTGGGGTCTCATCTGAAGGTTTGACTGAAGAAAGATCCGCTTCCATCTCACCCACTGGTTGTTATCCATGTTGAGTCAAAATGTGATTCTTGGTTATGTCCAAACATTGCCCTGGGTCTGTGCTTAAGAGCTACAGCAGGAACCTAATCCCTTGTCCCAAGAGTACCATAAAAATCCAAAGGTGGTAAATAAGTCCGTTAGCACCCTTAGTGTTCATTTCTAGGTTACACGTACTTCATTATTCGAATGCTTCCTCAAATATCCTACAGTTCTCCTCTGGATCAGTTCCAGACTAGAGATTCTCTCCTTAAAATATGACACCAGAACCCTCCACAGCACTGCAGGTGTGGTCTACCAGTGCATACAGCATTTCCTCTCTTTTTTTCTGGTTAAAGTCTAATACTGTGTCACCCCATTTACTAGACTGATCACTACATCATAGCAAGAAAGCCACAGACCCTTCAGCCACTCCTGGATTTCAGAACAGGTTCCTCCACTTTTTAGCTGTGAGACCTTTGCAGGATACGTAGCTACTCTGTGCCTCAGTTTCTTCATTTGTAGAATGGGGACAGTAATTGTACCTGCCTCATGGATCAATATGTGTCAGGTGCCTAGAACAGTGTCTGGCATGCAGCAAGTGCTATGAAAGTGTTAATAATGAACACTGTTGTAACTGTTATTCTGACTAGCACTGTGATCTGTACGTATGCCATTAGTGTGCTCATCCTGGTCACTAATAAAAATGCCAAGCCATGGCCATGCCGAGTCCTTCCAGCATGCCTGTCTCTAGACCACCTCTGAATCAGGAACCAGCACAAAGCTTTCTGATCCTATTATTACTAACTCTGTGTTCTCTGTCTTGTCCTTGACGTTATCTGTCATGTTCCAGGTACGGCACTAGGCCTTGAGGATACAGATGTCAATAAAACATAGTCTTTGCCCTCAAACAGGTCACAATATAGCAAAGAGACAAATAGTAAATCAGATCATCTCTGGGAGATACATATGCACAAAAACCACAAAAGGGTGCCCAGCTTTCCTTCCACTGTCTCCAGCTTAATTTCTCTAAATACTCTTAAATGGAAGGAAACCGGAGAAACACGTTTCAAACACATTTATAAGGTTATCATCATTTATGAGAAGCTTTATCTTTCATACCCTCAAGGTCTGTCATAGCTCTTGACTTTCACCTCCCATTTTTTTTTTCCAAGAGATATTTGTTATTTTTGCTAATTTGGTGGGGTTTTATTTACAAGCACAATTACTTGTTCAAGAGTCACTCACATTCCAGTCTCCGTTCCACAGGAGTTTTTAAAATCCATTTGGAGTCTTTGATCTTATTACTCAACCATGAGGATAGTAACCTTCAAATTATAGTCAACCTCGAAATGTGTTTACACAGTCAATTCAGATATGCGTCTGCGTCCCATTAGCGAGTGTCTCTGCCTGGGGCGGGGGTGGGGGGCTGCAATCCCAGTAGCAGACCGACCCTCTGCTCTGCAATCCACTCACATCCAGGGACTCTGTTTTCTTTTAAATTCTGTTAATAGTCTCTTTGATTTTTATTGGTCACGAAGGTTTTGTTTGCCTTCCCAGGGATCTTCTTGTCCAGTAGTACCGTAGTCCATGGGAGTAGGCATCAAAAAGGTGAAATCTCTAGGCCCACGAGCATGCCCTTGACCTACGTAAACAAGTCCTAGGTCTTGTTTTCTCCCTGTTTTACACCTTTTCAGAAGGAAATACGAGAGGTGGATTGCTTGGTTTTTCCAATTACCAACCAGAATGTTCCCTTCTGTCCCGATAACCAAGGAATTGATCATATGAAGTCATTTAATGTGGTCAGCCTCTTCATAAATAGATAAGTTGCTGAACGGTCATCTCACTAGCATCTGATCATCTCCGGATCCTGAGCTGTTGGAGAGAGCTCAGAAGGGCACTCAGGGTATCAGGAACAAGGCCAGATCTCATTCTCTCATTGAATTTCCAAACTTGTCACCCTCCAAAGTCATTCAAAGACTACATAATTTGAAAGCCTCCGCCTACCAATCTCTGTTTACAGAGGGAAGTTGTGTGTCCTCATTTTTAGTTAATTTAGCACATGTTGTCAATCAGAGCCTTTGAGCCACGGGAGAGGGCTAGGATTATGACATAAGTTAATATAATTTCACCCAAAAGCTAGGGAACAGAGACTTAGACAGTAGAGCCTTGTTATGAGTCATTTCTCATATATACCGAAAATAGTCCGCAGATCTGTGTTGCTGCCTTCAGAGAGTTCTTGTAGTGAACCACTACACGAAACGTCCAGATTCACAGTCTTACGAAACCTTTTCCAGTTACTGATCTCACCTGTTGCCTCATAAGTGAAACAAGCCCATTTTCTCGAGCCTCAAGGTGTTCCCCAGCCTGGCTTTTCTGCCTCGAAAATGCCATTGTCGTAAAGAGCTGTCAGGCTTCGTATCCCTCGGCTTGTGATTCAGCCGTTCGGGGAAAGTGCAGGCTTCTCTTGTTCTCACAGTGCTGGTGATATGTGTTTTTGTTTTATTAAATCTTTAAAACACTGAGCTTGTTGTTTATGACCTCCATATATTCTTTTGTTCTTCTCCATGACTGGTTAGATCACCTTTTCTTTTTCCTCTCTCCCTTTGTAAAAATATGAGCGCCTTTCTAAAGAACATCATGGCCTTCAGAGTGGCTGCATAATAAAATGGAGGAATGTGTTGAGCTGAACGTTCGGCTTCTGGAGGCTGTGACTCGGGGCTGCTTCACTGATAGGAAGGTTTGAGGCTTCTCAGACGTTGTCCTCAGAATCGCAGGTCTTCCTGCACTTGCCAGACCTGTTTTGACAAACCTGAGATCATTTGATACCAGTCACAGAGCTCTTTGTAAAGATACCAAAATAGCATCAGTCATAGACAACCATTTGTGATTTAAAGTTACTAAGAAATCCCCCATTAAAGTGGAAGCGAGACCTCGTCCAGGTGTGAGCTTCACCCGGCGTGCATGTAATTAGCACTGGGGGCCTCGCCCACCCTGTACCACAGGGGCCTGATTCTTCTGACCGCAGAGTCAACTCTTCCTTGGAGATGCTGAGAAAGGAAAGCATCCTCAGTCAGCCCTGAATTCAGGTAAATGTCACAAGGCCTAGTGCTCCAAGGCATCTCATCCTATACAGCTCCCGTGTCCCCGAGAACAAGTTCAGGCAATGAGTCTCCATCTCATGATTCTGTCCCTGCGTGGAGGGGATGCACAAGTTTCCATTAATCTCACGTCCAGCTTGTCTACGCTACTGATGTGAGTCCCCAGATAAACTCTTCCATGACATCCAACTGAACTTGTTCCTGTGCATGCAGTCTCTCGCAGCCCATCCTGTCCTCTGTCCTGTTAGTTTTGGCAAGTACACTTCAGCCTACAATAAATCATGGAAGGAAAAAGCTTTTTGGCCTCACGCGGTTCAGCCCGCTGTAATGTCAGAATACAGAAAGCAGTTCTGTTTTTAGACATCCTTTTACTAACCTAACATTCATAATTTATGATTTCACTGTAAAATTCCTGCAACACGACACCAAAAGTAGTGCTGCCCTTTAATTAAGTACTCTCGGTAGGAAAAACGTGAAACTGATGTGCAAAACATCTCCGTGTGCATGGTGATTGATAGAGATTACATCGTTCTGAACCCAGCTTAGAGATCTCAACTTCCTGCCGGGTGAAGCAGTCTATGGGCTACTTCCTGAGTCTGCTGCTAACCAAACTGGAGACAATTCGGAGGCACAATTTAGAAATACTGAGGTTTCAAGCTGGGCTTCTGTCTGTACTTTTTCACAGCTCTTTGTGGCATTATTCTTCATTTTCATAAGAGTCTGCAACCTAGTTTCATGTCATGTTCGTGCTTAGAGAGGTTGTAATGCTGAGAGTGTAAGGTCTGAGAGGAGATCTTTTCGCAGGATCCCAATTGTCATATAGATTTTTTTTTTTAAAAAAGACTAGAAAGAAGGGACTTTTTGCCCTATTGGTATGTGAGTTAGGGCATTACAGCCAGAAGAAGATCTTGAGCTATTCCATTTCTTAAATTGTTTTCAAATATTTTTATCTTAATTGAAAATAGGTGAATTTTAATTTTTAAACAGACTCACAGTCATAGTAAACAAACTTATGGTTACTGGGGGGTTAAAGGGGTAGGGAGAGATAAATTCGGAGTTCGAGATGTGCAAATGCTAACAACTACATATAAAATAGATAAGAAACAAATTTCTTCTGGATAGCACAGGGAACTATATTCAATATCTTGTAGTAACCCATAATGAAAAAGAATATATGTATGTATATGTATGACTGAAACATGCTGAACACCAGAAATTGACACATTGGAACTGACTATACTTGAATTAAAAAAAAAAGAAAAGTGTCTGTCATGTAAAGAGGCTAAAATCCCAAGCTGGGTGCTCTCCAATTCAATATTTCGACTCTGTTTTTATCCTTCATCAGCTAAGTAGTCGTCACACCTTACTGAGAGGCAATTAGGGTAGTGAAATAGTTGAGATTCCTTGAGAGAAAGGTAACAAATCCATCCAAGGTGGTAACACTTGTATTAAATAAGCTCTTTGGTAGAAGCGTAGCTACTTTCAGTCATAATCATAGCAACCGAAACAAAAACATTGTGCAATAAAGTTATCAAATCATTTAATCAGTGCTGCAAAGATTACGTGTTTCTGGAACCATGCTGCTACTATATGTACATTTTATCTTCTCGTGTGTTTGCAGGTTTGGGCCAGGCTTAGTCATCTACTGGTACGGATTTATCCAGGAGCTGGACTGTAACCGGGAGAGAGGCATCCTGCTCCAAGCCTGTTTCCCCACCGACATCGTCACCTTGTGCCACAGCGTAGCCTGACCCCGAAGGTCCTGGAAGAGATGCTGGGAGGAGAAGGTGAATCCGGAAGCAATTTTACTTTCCTGCTGCGTAAACTCCTGGCAACATCTGCCCTGAACTTCAGCTGAACTCGAGCTGCCCGTGGTCACACCACTACCTCTTTAGACAAACATATCAAGAGTTTCTGTTTTCCTTCATCCCTTGCTGATGTGAACAGCCAAGAACTACAGGCACAGCCCACTCATTATCAGCATTTCTGTCTCTGTCAAACAGTTAGTTTGTAGACAGTCATAATCTCTCTTCCTTCCGGTGGTTTCTCCTTGTATACTGCACAAAAGAAAAAACGCGGAGACTGAAAGGTGTGATTTTCCAATTCTCCTCCCAGTTCCCAAATCACCCTCTTATTTCTTTTTTCCCCAAAGCCTCCATTCATTCTCTCTCCCTCCCCCTTTCTTTTCTCATACAAGCACAGATACCCAGGGTTGCATTACCAGCATGGAATAATCTAGCATAGTCCTAGAAAGCTGAACTCGTGAAGGCTGAAGTTGGAGTTTTCGCTCTCACCTGCAAGGGCAGACCTCGCTGGGAGCCTGCGTTTGGTTCCGTCTTTATGGTTTCCTGACTTCTGTGGCACTCAGCCAAGCTGAAAAAATATCCTTGATGAGAATTTCCTCTTTTTCTAATACTTATTTGAACACCAAACATTTTCCGTTTATCTCATTTAAAAGCATTAGTTATGTTGTGTCTGGAAACCACACTCCTTCGTTGAGTGGGGGGCTGAGGGGAGACAGCTGAAGCTCGGTGCCAGCATTGACAAGAATTTATTTTTCAACATGGCTGGTTGTCCATATGTATGGTAGTCGGTATTTTTATGAGTAAAATTTTTCAAAAGCACGTTCTGTACCCTGCTTTGTTCTGTATTTGATACCACATAATTACATAACAAATAATTTAGGCATTAGGAATGTTTGGCTTTGAATGGATGAAGGGGAACCAAAAAGAAATCTAGAGTGATTTTCAAGTAAGCAAACTAAGGGAAGTTTTATATTTGTTCACTTTCATTTATTCACTTTTTCTGCCGCAAACCAAATTTTAATCTAAAACAAAACAGCAACAAATTTATTGTAAAGCTATCTTTTGGGAAGTGAAAAATTAATCCATACCCAAAAATGTCTTCAGTAAAATATTTGCACTCTTGTTGACAGAACATAATATCCTTTATAATGTTGAATGGATAAGTTTGGAAATATTAGTAAAACTATTAACTTTTACAAACACCTTCAAGCTGCTGCCTTTCTTTTTGAAGGACACAAACATGTCAGGTTCGAACGTGGATTTTAACTCTATTGTAGGTTACATTAAACAAAAAAGATGAAATGGTAAGGAGGTATCAGGCAAACTTCTGTTTCAGTGTAAAACTCATCATGCAGGTTTTGTGAGTAAAACAGAATGATTTGAAACCACTGCTGTTGCCTTGCTACCACACACACATACACACACATATTTTAGACAAAACTGTGGTTCAAAGCAGTTTTCAAGGCATGCTCTAAACTGCTTTTCCTTCTTTAAGAATAAATTACATTTATCTGCACAGATGTTGAAACCCCTGTTAAACCCTTGTCAAGGACTTGTTGTTTTACCATGAACAAATTTATGATGAAGGTGCACAAATAAATTTAAAAAATAAAAGAGGTGCTTGCATTTCATATCCGTTCTTCCACCTGATGCCCTGACATAACACATGAGGACAAGGTACCGGTGTCCTCCAGCAAAGGCACCACCTCCTTATCAATGAGGTTTTAAAGTCTGGCCCTTAAAAGTGGGAAAGAAACCAGTAATAAACTGTACATACTATGATAAAGTTACACATTATTCAAAACTAAGCTTTATCCAACATAAAAACTAATGTGATTATAATATCTACTACTTTTCAGTTGGAGCAGTGGGGAGAGGGGACTAGCATTCCCAGACTGGAAGCCGAAATTCTCCTTGCTCTGCTTTTATGTAAGAAATACTCATGTGTGTTGTATCTGTATGCGTTATGTGTTTACTTGTTTGTTTGTTTTAATTCAGACAATATAAACATCAGCCCTGGAAAGTAGACATGGGGTGACAACTTTTTTTTTTTCCTGTCATTACAACATTAACATTAAAGTCAGATCTTGTGTGATGCAGCTGTCTGCAAACTGTGCTGATGAGTTATGCTAAGTCAGAAAGCGGGAGAGTGCGTATAGACATGAAACTAAATGATGTTCTCTCTGGCGTATATAGACTTGCCGGGCATCTGCCCTCACAAACAGGAGACCCCGTTCGGAGCATGGAGAGGGAGGAGCTCAGAGCAAGGCTGATCCAACGCTGGTATTTTCAGGTGACTTTGTAGAGTCCTTCCCACCCTATCCCTACCCCCCAAAAAACCCAAACAAAAAATAATGTAAATTCTTTTTTGTTCCTTCTGCTTCTAGTGAGGTGTATGTCACATCTTCTAAATACTCCTAAAATCACATACAAAAAAAAGAAGGCGCAGGGGTGCAGAGTAGAAAGCCGGGTGGATCTCCGGGGGAGATCATTTTCTTCTAAGCGTAGGCGGGTGTACCTGCTCGTTATTGGCAAGGCTGGAGTCCACCTGGAAAAGATGATAAATTGTTGGTCTTTGGGGGGCGCATTAACTCACTGAAGCCACCAGGGGATGGCTTAGAGCCCTGGATGAGGTCATCCACTAAAGGGCCCCTGGTGAGCCTCGCTAATTAACGCCCAGCGCCCAAGTGAACAGTTAATTCGCTCGCCCCTCACTGAGGAGCTGCACCCGGGTTTCGTTTCCTCTCTGGAACCGAGATCGCTGCGATGTCCGCTCCCGCTGCAGGGCCGGAGTTTCAGTAGAACTGAATCTTTTCTCTCTCACGTGCTCCTCCCCTCACTTCCTGCCTCCTCCCCGGCACCCTCGCCTCTCTCCAGCCTTTGCCTGTTTCCTGCCTGGTGGACACGTGTTCTGCGCCTTCTCACTACCCCTTGGCCCTTTTCTTCTCTAGAAAATAACCCCAAAATGCAGCCCACCTAAGTCCTCATCCGGATGTTTTCGGGGGGGGGAGCGATCGACCTAGTCTCTGGGGGAGAGCACACGGCAGCGTCCTCCACGCGACCCAGAATTCGCGAGCATGTGCGGCACCTGGAGGTCATAAAACGGGTGACTAGACTTGGATATCACAGGGTCAGATACGGCCCTTAGTTTAGGCCGTCGGGAACTGTTTTGGCAAAAAGAACCAAAGGAACACGTGAGATTTACAGATACTTTCAGCCTGAGTGTTGTTCAGCTGATTAAAGTTACAAATTAAATTAAAATAGTAGAAAGTCCCCCTGATTTAGTTAGAGAATCACTCCGGGCTGGTTCATTTCGGGGGCAGCTTGCCGTTTTCCATGTGATCTGATGGGAGCAAGTCGCCTCCGAGTGTAACCATTTTGTGAATAGGATGGGAGGGGAAAATCGCCCAATTGGCACATTCTCGGTTGGGGTTAGGGAACAAAGCCAGCTTAACTGGAGAGGAAACTGAAAGGCAAACAATGGGCGTCTGCCTGCACTGTCACCATGTCTAGAGAGGTGCCTCTCTGGACCTGCCTGTTAAGTCACTCTCGGGTTAAGGAAGGTCGCAGTGACAAAGTTCAGACCATCTGATTGTATTACCTCCAACTAACCTTCCTATATATAGTAAAAATGGTCTGAAGATGTTTTATTAAGAGCATGCCTGGACTCCAAAGATTAAGGAAGATGGAATTATGAATTAAATAATAACCAGAACAGCCTGGGTTCCCCTTGTGTTTTTCACTTTCCTGCTATTGTTTTGAACGTGGCCATGAGACAAAGAGCTGCTTAGGTCAAGGACTATAAATTACAGTTTTCATACAATAGTCATCCACTAAAATGATTTCAAAGCTTGATCAAAGTACTTCAAAAAGACTTTTTAAACTTTTCCACAATGCAGGGGGAGGGGAGACGCTCATTTGATGCCTTAATTTGCTTCAGTCAATAAAGCAAGAGTTCCATCTTGGCGTCATACCTACTTTATATAAAATCCCACTCATTAGTTAAAGAAATCCAACTTGTTCCTTTGTTGTCTCGTATACAAGTAGAGGGGATTTAAGTTTCCCACTAGTTAACTCCAACAACTAAACATTCAGAGGCACTTGTCATGTAAGGAAAAGATGCACATAATACTGCTTTATAGTAAGCATAACTTGACAGTATTTAATCGTGATACGCAAGGTATTTAAGACTAACTACCTGTCTTAGGATAAACTGGATGTCAGTGGATTTATTGGGCATCTTATGGCATCTTAGTGATAATCACGGTAACAGATAGATTTCGCTTTTCATCCCTGTTCCTTCATCTCTTGCATTTACCTGGAGCTGTCTCGTATCATAAGCAAGGATGGTGGGAGGCACCCTCGCGGTAGCCAAGCTAAGTAGACTCTAGGCCCAACCACACAGAAAGACAATGTGGGATTTCTGCTGCAGTGTCAGCCAAAGACCGAGGATTCTATGTCAGGTCATTTTTATTTTTTAAAAGGAAGGTCATTTTGAAATGCTGACATGAGATATAACCAAGTCAATTAAGTAATAACAATGGAAGTTCAGAGTTTAATTGAGGGCTGAACATGAAGCCACCGACCATTAACCTAAAGCGGCCATGAATTTCCCTGGAAACTGCCTCGGTTAAAGGTATTTCTAGAATAACTGGTACTTTTTTCTTTAAAAAAAGAAGAAAAAAGCCTGTGTCATTTTTATCTTCAACACCGATACAATCAGAGATAACAATTGAGTAGGTCTCTCATGGACTATATTTTTTCATTTTAATTGAAATTTCTTTTATAAGGCAAATCAAAATTTACATAATCAAAACGACCTCTGCAGGAAACCACAGTTTTGTAAGTAAACGAAAAGTGGTGAGCACCCCTTATAGGACGGAATCACCTTTATCTCAGCGGTTGACGATGTATTTCATTTCTGTAGTTGTTTACTGGCAAGATTTCCCACTAGGCTGTAAGCTCCCTAGAGTAGAAACTATATTTCGTTCACTGCTCTGTGCCCCAATAGCTCACTAACAGAGTTCCCAGCACACAGCAGGTGTTCAGTAAATGCTGAATGAACAAATGAAGGACAGTTCAATGTATTTTAAATAAGTTCTCACTCCATTGCATTAAAGAAATCACTGGAGCCTTTTCATTTTAACTTTTCATTTTCTTCAGCTGAAAACTGGATATATTGATTGGAATCAGAGAAAAGCATCATATATGTTGATGTTAATGAAAGAATGAATTACTTTGGAAACCTTCAAAACCTGAAATAACCGCAGTTTCACCAACCAGAGCATTTTCGGATGTATACTTAGTTTAAAGGGGAATTCGTGTGCTTTCATTGCATTGCCTTAAAGTTAGCCTTAATACATTATTCTTTATCCAATATATTGCTGGATTAACTCAAACATTTAAGTCTCATCTTTGTTTCTCTTTTTTAAAAAAAAAAGGGTTTAAGACTTACCTTTATCTTTACGTTTCTATTTAAGAAACAGTTTCCCCTAAAATCAAGTCAGGGCCCCAGATCAAATGTTTTGCACATTTTGGAATATTCAGTGGAATTATTAGATTGACTGCAAATGGTACTTCTAATTACTCACTTTCATAATGCTGAGTTGATGGCAAAGTGCTTCCTGGCCATGGAAGTGTCTTTTGGCTCAGGAGAGAAGGGTTCTTTGGTCATTTGCCAACAGGATCCGACTTGGAAGAGACACTGTCCATGAACTGCTCAGGTGATGTTTCCCTGTTAGTCATTAATTCAGAATATATTATCATTTGAAAGCTAAAGGCATTTGGCACATTTCCTCATTTTTTGAAAACTTGTAACACGAAAGGAACTGGAATTTCCACATTTCTTCTCTGCTCTGCTGGTGTCCCAGGACTTAATTTCTCGGGGCCATTTTGTTGCACAATTCCTTCAATGAGTGTCTGGAGAGAACTGACACCCAGGACAGATTATCACTGAGACGGGGTCCTCTTTGGCTCTGTGGGATGTTTCTGCCTTGTATTTCTAGCATTTAGGCTATTCAAGGCACACATATTTACTGAGTTCCTAATGAGTATTTAGAAATGTTTAAAGTCCTGCAGGGAATTCAAAAATATGCAACAAATGGTCATTTTTGAAAAACAATCATTGCTTGTCAAAATGAAAACAAAAGACTTGAAAGTTTTAGAAAAGGCAATTACAGTATAATAAGGAAAGAGGCAAACCTATAAGGCTTTTAATAAGGTATTTGAATTCTAGACTACAGGCAGCAAATACTTCGTTTTCTGTTGGCTTATGGTAGCCACATTCACTGGTATTGAGGAGAATTCTGAGACTGAGTTCAGCTCAGCGGGAAATAGGGTTATGATCAGTTATGGGTGCTAGTCTTCGGGGTGGGTAGTGATTGCATAGGTGCCACATATTTTCAATCCCACCCTAAGCCATTCATGTTTGGTGCAAATATAAATGAATTCGAAGCATTTGGAACAGAACTCATAACCTCGTTCATGGGCCTGAGTAATAAAATAAGCAGTAACATGTTTCATCGGTTCTGAAACATCGAGTGAAGTAACATCTGTCCATGGCTAAAATCTGTTTAGCAATTCACATAAACAAAGTATTTCAACAGGAATATGATTTAAAAACTCAAGAGAAACACTAAAAGGCCACAGATAGTTATTACCCTCTAAAGTAAATGCCTTTAAGTTAAATGGCATTATTGGTGAAAAACACTGGGTCTCTGTAATTTGGGCTCTGCATGAGGATTTAGAGATTTGAGGATTGTCTTCTATTAGATGGTCTCATGTACTTCTTAGTTTTTTAGTTTTTTGTTCGTTTGTCTTCCCGGTAAAACCAGGTTGGGTTTTTGAGGTCACTTGCAGGTTGTGGCTTCCTTCTCTTTCATGGTCTTTGTCATCTGACTGTCAGTTTTCTACTTGGATCAGTGTATTTTCATAAGGTAGTGATTGTATATTTATTATGTTTGTTTTAAAATACACTCCCAAAAAGAAGTGCTCAAGTATGTTCAAGGATGAAGGAGATAGGTATGCTTCACATGGTAATGCAGTTTTTCTTAATATACTTACCATTAAGCCGTAAATAATTTTCCTGAAACCCTTTAATTGTATCAGCTCATTAATTCTGGCAGCTAAAATAATGACAAGTATTGCACATGGGAAATTAGCAGGTGAAAACCTAACAATATTTTGTTTCCTACTAATTTGAATAGAAGAATCCATCTTGGTTTTTCAAAGTTACAATTTTTTAAAAAAGCATTTTGTGGTAAATAAAAGAAAAAAAAGCAATGCAACGTAACAGAGGGTAATCAGAAAGCAGAACACAAAAGAGGTAGCCAAGTGGACGTAAGTGTGTCGCATGTAAGTGTAACACTCAGTCTTTTGGTAAATGATTTTCATCTTACTTGCTTCCCCACTATCCTTGAAGGCATTTCCCAATGACAGAGGGGTTAGATGCAGCAGCAGCAGCATGGGGGGCGTGGAGTGAGCAGTGAAACTCATGTGAGAATTGAAGAGCATTTTCAGTTGGTTCCCTGACAAGTCTGGAAAGGTGTGTGGAAAGTGAAATTGAGCCATTAGCAAAGATGAGATGAGTTTGACTCATGGACTCAGAGACTGTTAGGATGGAAGGGGACCAGAGGCCTCATTGTACAAATGAAAAAAGTGAAGTCGAGAGATCAAGCGACTCGGCCAAGGCCGCAGAGCTGATCGGTGGTGGCAGGACTGGACTCTGTACCCCCTCACTCCTGTCTACTGTTCTTGCCACCATAGGGTTCATGGTTTATTCTGGAAGGAACTTCCAGTACCTTGGTTATGTTTACTATCTACAAAGTAAAGGATGATGGTATATTTTTAAATGAGCGTTCTGAACCTTACTGGTTTTGCCCTGTCCCTGATATCCTAATTTCTATGGTAGAAAGGAGTTGGTGTTTTGACAAAAATAATTCTCATTTCATTTGCACTTTAATAACCAAAAGTCCTTATTGTTTGGTGGCATTTGGTTTCTGTACAATACCATTTAGCTTAAGGATGTACCACTAAGAATGATTTTGGAAACAGTTTTAAGACATTCCTCCCCACCCCTGACTGATTTATTTGAATTTCCTTCCGTTAAAAAAAAAAAATCCGCAGATGTTATGTTTACCATTCTCTGTTCCTTTAAGGGTAATATTAAACCAACAGTAACTCATGAATGTTTCTGATCATCACCAGAAATGATTAGCATATAATGTTCTAGAACTATACGCAGTAGGACCTGGTGACTTACACACGCTTTGGCAACAGGCTGGAATCCCTGCTTCTCCAGCTGCAGATCACTGAACTCTTTGAAAGCTTCAGTTTCATCATTTGTAAAATCGAAACAATACCTATCACAGAGGACTTCTGTGTGAATTAAATAAGATTAATACTTAATACATCATAAATCAGAGCCCTCACAAAACTAGTATCATTTATTATAGTTGTATTATACATTATGTAGTCATTAATAATATTACTACCATAGAAGGATCCATGTAATAAACAATATACACCACTGAAAATGTGTATTTTCTCTGTTAATGTGGAGAGCAGTATAAGGTGGTTAGCTTGGCTTATTATTGCATTTCTAAAACTTATTTAGAAAAAGCCATTTTTTGTAAAGTTAAGGATCAGGCAGAATAAGACCCTCCTTTGAGAGCAGGCCTGTGTTTAGTTGATTGTTTTCGCAGACACACGTCTCGCTTGACATTCCTCTGCTTGGGAGGAGGAGCTCATAGGCAGAGGCCATGTTTCTTTTGATAGTGACCAACGCCTTTGCGATAAATACAGCTTTGGAGACGGTACAGCACAGGAACCAGCCAGTGCTTACGTCTGATTGACGGCCCAAATCAGCAGTGCACCACATGAGCTCAGAAGGGGCATCGGTTTGTCATAATAGAAAAATTTTCTTTAAAAAGATTGAAATACCTTCTCTGGGCTATTGTTAATTCAGTGAAAGAAAGTGTAAAATGCTAGTTGAATTTGATCTTTGAAAAAACAAACAAAAATCAAAGGAGAAGGAATTTGGGGAAATGACAGATTTGTTCCTGGATTCTTCCTCTGATTGATGATTGTGACACTATTTGGGGCAGCTTTGTAAAAGACCTGACTTTGTTCAGAATACCACCCCTAGACACAGACCTCATTAGATCACAGGCACGCTGAACAATGTTCCAACAATTGAACAAGCACTGATGCTCCTTTCTTAAAACACAAGCCAGTCTTCTTAGATGTTGGAGACAGATTCTGGATCAGATTCTCCTTGGCAGCAGAGAACACTGTAACTGTAACAGTAACACTGGGCCTGGAAAGTGTGGCTTCTTTCATCTGGGAGCTTGAGTGCATTTTGCAAGCAATTAAGCACGTTTCACGACACCCCAGCCAGGTGGAGAAGTGCTCCTATGTCCGGGTACAGAGGAGTGAACCAATTGAGCTATGCTTCTTGGAGAGGTTGCTTATTTATTGAGTTTACAACAATAAAGGAAACTTGGAAAAATGCTTACTCTGAAGAGGATGACTTCTCTCACCATTGTCTTATGTTTTCTGAAAATTGAAAAACAACTTTAAAAAATAAACAAATATTAAAATGTGTATCTGCCCAATCATGGAAATTCAACTGTAGTATCATTTGCCTAGACTGACCTATAATCAACACCCAGAGAATGTCTGTTCATAGTTGGTTAGTAGTATCTCACGGAACACAGGAAGAAAACATGCCAAACTGTGCACTTCGGGGGCTCCCCTGGTGATACTCCCTCCACATTTCCAACCTCAACTATCGAGTAAGAGCAACTAAAAGGAAACTGGTAGTATATATGGTGCAGCCACTTGGTTAAACAATTTGACAATTTCTTATAAAATTAAATATATAAAATGTAATGCAGAAATTTACCCAAGAGAAATGGAGACAAATGTTTTCATAAAAACCTCTCCATAAACATCTATAGTAATGTTATTTATAATTACCAAAAGCTAGAAACACCAAATGTCCATCAAATTATGAATGGATAAACAAACTGTGGTACATACATACAATGGAATATTACTCAGTGGTTAAAAGGAACCAACAACAGATGCTCACTACAACACAAATAAATTTCTAAAAAGTAATGCTGAGTAAAAGAAGCCAGACTTAAAATAAGCTTTTTCCTGATTCAACTCATTATAAAATATTAAGCACATTAACATAACTATGTAAACTCTACTTGAGTTTAAAGTCAAAGTTTAGAAATGTAAATCATATTCAAGCAAAAAGCAGCAAAAAGTGTATCTTACTTCATAGCTTTGGACAAAATACACCTTCAGTACAACTCAACTTATTTATTTGGCATATATTGCCTCAGAATCTGTAAAATAGACAGTTTTGCAAATTTTAAAGTCCCCTAATGCCAATATTTGATCCTCAAATCTACATTACTTCAAAGTATGTTAGAAAATGCCTTGATGATATTACATACAGAATGCCATTTCCACCTTAGAATAATACCTGGTATGTAATAAGGAAATAATAAGTGTTAATTATTTTATTATTTAAATTCCTTCTACTACTCATTATTATGCAAGTGCAGTAATACCTGTTGTAGTTGCCTTTGTTAATTGCAATCACCACCACCAACACCACACCTCCTTTCTACCCCAACATTACTTTTGTTCAGGTGTCCTCTGTCCCCTAATGGCTGTGTACTTCCTCGGAGAAAGAAAACCCCAGCGCCAGCCCCAAGAGGCACATCATGATTGCTCTGAGCCACCCATGGCACCTCCCTACTCTTACCAGTGGCTGGTGTAGGCATGGGCATATGACGCAATTGGACCAAAGAGGATTGAGAGAAAGTCTGCTGAAGAGCTTCTGGAAAAGGCCTCCCTTGCTGATCAAGAATCACAAAAGAAGAAATAGTCCCTCCTCTGTTGGTTGTGGTTGTATCTGGATGAGATGCGTGAACTGCTACAGCCATCTGGCAACCAGGAACATCGCTTGACTGCAGACAAGCCAATTCCCTAAGGATAAAGAGGCGGAAACATGGAAAAAGCCTGACTGATGATGTCACCGAGTCCCTGAATTGATCCTGTAACTGCCCTACCTCCACACCTCCTGTTATGTGACATAATAAAGTCTTCCTTCCTTTCTTTCTTTGATTAAAAATAGGGACAAAATACTAATTTTAAATGTTGACAAAAGAGGACACTGGACATGGGAAACTCTGTACTATCTTTACAATTTTCCTATAAATCTAAAACTATGAGAAAATTTAAAGTTCATTTGAAAATAGGGATAAAAATGACAGTAGATAAACAAAGAAAATGAGCTTTTAAAATGTGAAATTAATTTGCATTGCAATTCTTTACATGTGAGCAACTGTTATGGCAAAATCTCTTCACTTCTACAGTCATTTCCATGCATCTTCCTACAGAGCAAAGGCACTTCCTAAAATGTCTAGGGGAACAGGAATTACTGTGTCTGCTGAATAGATAAGAAAACAGCCAGAAAGGTGAAGTGACCTGCTGGAGGTCACACGCTAACAAGAGACAAAGCCACAAATAGACCTGGCCTGCCATGAAGGCAGCTTTGCTTAAATGGCAGGACCCTTTTATAAAACTCATGGAAAAAGGAAATTTTCAATTTGGTGGAACTGTTTAGACAATCTGCACACAGGGTGATAATTCAACTGGTGTTAGATGAAGACTATATCTGGAAAGTCAATTCATTAAGCAAATGATGTTTGCTATCCCAGACATCCCCCAACACCTTTCACCAAACCTTGGCAACTTCTGGTACACTTCAATAAAAAGAAGACGCCCTTTATTCTTCTCTATTTCTCAAAGCTAATCATTTATTAGGATAACTTTATAAACAATGGGCAAAAGTATCATACATGTCTTTCAACTAGTCTCTTTGATATAAAACATTCTTTGCTGAAAGTCATTAGTTTTAATTTCTCAAAATAAATTTTAAGTATGGTTAAGTATGAACTGGATATTATCCAGTGAAAGTATATCTGATGGTAAAGTATGAACTGGATATTACCCAGTGAAAGTATATCTGAATCGCTGATAGACTGTATAAAAATCTTGCCTAGTGTCATACTGGAAAACCAAGCCTCTGAAGCTTATATAATATTGTAAATTAGCCATACCTCAACTGAAAAAAAAAAAAAGGAAAGGAAACCAAGTCTTCTTCAATGGAAGAAAGAGAAAGAAAGGAATAAAGGAAGGATGGAAGAGGGAGGGAGGGGCAAAGGCTGTTATATCCAGCAGGAGGATATGAAGAAAATTAAGTCTAGAATATTAATAACTTTAGTCAACAAAGAAAGTAGTAGAGCACACCAGAGACCAGGGCTCTCCCTGCTTTTCAAGGAGGGACACCAGCAGCCAAACTGACCTACCCCCCCCCATGAAATGAACTGATGGAAGATTGATCAGTGACAATAAGGAGAGCTTTGTTGTTGACACAAGTCGTGGTCCATGATTAGGCCAGTAGACTCAAGAGTGGGAGGCATTTATCCCATAGGATATGGAGGGAAAGTATTGTGGAACCTCTGTCTTTCACTTATGGCACAATAGGAGCTCAAAACGTTACTCATTTGCAAAGAATTGATTTAATTTTTAAAATTATCCCTGATTACCAGAAAGTGATGGGCAGGAAAACCTCTGTGGATCAATGCACTCACTCTGCTACTTCATGGCAAGTCAAGTTCAAGTCAGATCAGCAGCAGCACTCATCCCTCACACACATTCACTCAACAGACATTCACCAGGGGCCAAGTACACATCAGGAAGACTTACTCTCAGTTCTCAAGTGACTCCTAGTTACATGCATAGTCTCGTTCTCTTGCACATAATGAGGAGAGGTGGAGATGTTTTCAGGATCATAGTGCCTGTGGGTGGTACCCAGGGCAAAAGCAAGATTTCCTCCAAGCCAGAATGTGTTAAGTTGGGATCTCTTAATTATTACATGATATGAGATCAATTTGTAGGTAAATAGTCTGTTACTCGATGACTAGAAGATTCTTCCAGTCTAAAGATCAGGCTGGTGAACATATGTCAAAAACTGCTAGAAAAGGAAGCGTCTAGAGAAGGAAGCAGCCGTTCAGAAGGAGAGCGGTCAGATTGGAAGTTGGAGAATGGGGAGTCAGAAGTAGAGCAGCTGGCGGAGGGTGCCCAGCACTGCCAAGGGCTAGACGGCCAGCTTCCCAGAGTCAGCCCATTGTGTGCCGGTGTGGGTCTCTGTTTGGGGAGATGGGTGCCTCAGGTTAGCAAGGCACAGCTCATCTCTCGTGTTCTGATTCCATACTTATTAGCATCTTTCTCATTACAATTTGGATTCTCACTTAGATTTCTCTTTGTTGGTGAGGAAACCAACATGACTGGTCTCCTCATGATTATACTTTATATTTTAATTAAGTAAATTGGCATTCTGGTTTACACATCGGGCTCACATGAGCTGGGTTCATGTGAGTCTCTCCACAAAGAAAAGCTCCATCTCAGCGTACTGAATACATCAGATTTCAGAGCCTGCAAATCCGAGGGCTCTACTTTAAAGTCTTCAAGGGAAGGGCCAAACTATGAGACTCTCTGGCAAGCAGCCAGCCAGCCTCCCCATGGGACACCCTAATATGCAAAGTTGCATTTTCAAGCCCCAACAGAACTCCCTGGAAATTATGGTATGAATCTTACCATGCCTGTTAGTAATATTTCTTCACCTTGGACACCTTCTTTATTCTTCAACAGTTTATTAGAGCTGTTGGGTTTTTGTTTCAGTTTGGTTTTTGTTTTGTTTTGTTTTGCCAGGCATGAATGGAGGAAAGTGGTCATAATTTCTCTTTCACCTTGAGTTTTATTTCCTACAAATCAAGGCAGCATTTTATGCCTGACACACAGATCCTTGAGCCCAGGGCCCCGATTACTACACAACCCCTTTAAACTGGTGAGAATCATCACTTTCACTTGAAGAACCTGGGAATAAATAGCAAAAGCTGGTGACATTCCCCCATGCACAGGGTTAAACACACAAGTAGGGTACCTCTCTACTATAGCTGAGAGGTTAGGTAAACATGATTCAGCAGAAACAAACCAGCCTATACCTTTGGATTTGCGAGTGAGTTCTTCTAATGAGACTTGTCAGATGCTTATTACTGCAGAATAAATGCCTTTTGGCTGCTTTTTTTGCCCCTGATTAAAAAGAAAGCAAAACTGTAACACAATTCTTAAACAAATTTTAAATGATATCGTCACTGCTAATGCTTTTTTCACAATTCAGTTCACCACTGCAGGCAAATCAGTTTCTCATTCATAAAATCTCCGATTGTCAAAACAATGTACATGATCGTTTATCATAATGTAATATATCTTGGAAAGCAATCATAACAGAAAGACTTTCTCTTATGTAAAGGACAGCCTATTTTGATATATTTAAAGGCAGTTCCCTAATTTGCTATTCACTAATTTGTTGCTGTGAGCAACAAAATACTTTATTTTGGAAACTTTCAGAATTTTGGTGGCCCTGTAGTCTGTATCTGAATTTCTGAACTTTTAATTCCTCTTTTTTTCTTGTAACCTTGGTACTTGTAATACTTCAGAAAGGAAAATGTAACTTTTTTATCTAAATAAACTCCTGCTTAGAATTTTTTTAAAAATTTATAACATACATGTTTCACACAAACATGTGTAGATTATTACTTGATGTATTAGTTAGAATGCCTAGTTGAAAACAAGAGAAACAAATACTGGTTGACTTAACCAAGAGAATCTTTTGACAGTGTGTTAGCTTCCAAAGAATGCTGTAACAAAATACTACAAACTACGTGGCTTAAAACAACAGGAATGTATTCCCTCACAGTTCTGAAAGCTGAAAGTTTAAACTCAAGGTGTCAGCAGGGCCGTGCTCTCCCTGAGGGCTCTGGGGAAGAATCTTTCCTCGCCTCTTCTGGCTTCGGTGGTTCCCAGCATCCTTGGTTCTTTGGATTGTGGATGAATCACTCCAATTCCTGCCTCTCCTGTCACATGGCCTTCTCACTGTGAGTTTGTGTGTCTCTTCTTATGACAATGCCAGCAATTGGGTTAGGGTCCACCCTAATTCACAATGCTCTTAACTTGCTTATATCTGCAAAGAACCAATTTCCAAATAAGGTCACACTCGCAGGTACTGAGTGCTGGGGACAAGGCTGAAAATGGTAAGTCCAGAAGGCCAGGGTACAGGAGCGTGTTGGTTGGCATTTGCTGCTGCGATTGCTGGTGCCTGTGTGAGTCTTCTCTCAGGCGCCGCATTGTTGCATCTGACTGGCCCACCAGGTCTGGATCACACATACCCAACACTTGGCGGCATTGGAGCAGGAAAAGGGAGGCATTGGAGCAGGAAAAGGGAGGCTCTGTCCCCTTCAGCTTGTATATTGCGAGGAGACACCAGGGTTAGCTCCCCCAGCAGAGAAGAGGTCATTCCCCTCAAGGATCCAGGTGCTATTAGAAAGGCAGACTGGAGTCTGGGCTGGCGAGGATGCAGGAACTCTGCAGTCCGGCTGTCATGGCTGCTTACAAATCAGGTGTGACTCCCCTAAAGAAATGAATTCTGCAGACTCACCACAGCTTGTCTACATAACAGCAAGATACACAAGAAATCAGATGCACAGTCCAAAACACTTGTCTAAATCCTTTGGGCCCCAGTGTATTTCAGAATTCAAAATTTTTCAGATTTTAGAAAACTAAGGTAATGATATGTGTAACACAGCACGTATTATGTAACATCCCCAGCAGGCCGTGCAACAGCAGGCCGTTATCAAATGCATAAACATTTCTGTAGTGAATTTTTTTTTAATTCACACTAAATGATGGAAAAGACAAAGACAGCCTCATGTCAGGTAAGGTCAGATTTCAGCATTAAATAAGTTTAGTTCAGATCAGGTTTTGCTACCAAATGTTATTTTTAAAAATTGGCGGTTTCTAAAAGAGGACACTAATGAACTCATCTACGAAGCAGAAACAGACTCACAGACGTAGTAAACAGTCGTATGGTGAGACTCTTACCAGGGGAAAGAAGGTGGCAAGGGATAAATTGGGGAGTTTGAGACTTGCAAATGTTAACCACTATGTATAAAAATAGATAAAAAAACAAATTTCTTCTGTACAGCACAGGGAACTAGATTCAACGTCTTGTAATAACCTTTAATGAAAAAATATAAAAATGATTATATGTTTATACATACATGACTGGGACATTGTGCTGTACACCAGAAATTGACATGCTGTAACTGACTATACTTAAATTTTTTAAAAATTGGAGGTTTTTTCAGAACTACAGATAAAGGATTGTGGACTGTACTTTTCCCTGACATTTGCAAAGTCATGAAATCTAAGTAAATCTAAGTTAGGCCAAACAGAAAACATCCTGGGTGAATCTACTGTAATCTATAGCCTAGACATAAGATATAGATACAAACCCTCAGTCTAAACTCTGCAGTTTGCTCTGGGAACTTTCCATCTATAATCTCCTATAACCTAAGGCCATATATAATCTCAGCATACAACCATCACATAAAGTCTTCAGTCGTTATCATGTGGCCTTGGACCCATGACATTACCAAAGGAGGAAAGCAAAAACCTGAAAAGGGGCAGTTCTCTTCCAGCTAGGTTGTTTAAGGATATGTTCATGACATACACAGTTCAAATGAAAGGTACATATCTTCACATCCACTAAATGCCTACCTATAATGTTAAAATTTAGAGGCCTGGAGTTATTTATTTATAGGTCTGTGAACTGCCAATGTCATTTTTTCTCATACTGTAAAGAAATAAGTTTTCTCTTTAACTGATCTCCATCTGCATTACATAAGAATCCAGTTTTACTCTATGGACATGAATGTAGCATGGAAGAAAGGAGAGAAATTATTTATGCTCAGTATCAAAATGGTTTGATTTTTCTTGGTTCTGCTTTGGTTTTCAATAGTCCATATATTGTCCTCTCAGAGTATGACAAGACCCAAACCACAAAGGGGAGAATTAGGATTCCTCTTTGAGAAATAAATTCCAACAAAACTATTTGAAAATGTGCACTTTGCTACTGAGAGAAATAAAGAAGGCTGAAATAAATGAGCTATCAGGTTCCTGGATCAAAAGACCTACTCTTGTGAAGGTGTCACGTCTCACTAAATTTAGCTAGAGAGTCAGTGCAGCCTTAAGCAAAATCTCAGCATTATTTTTTTTAAAGAAATTGATGTGTTGATTCTGAAAATTATAAAAAAAATGCAAGGAACTTAGAACATTGAAGACAATTTTGAAAAAGAAAAACAGAATTGAAGGACTGTTCTACCTAATTTCAAGACTTAATATGAGCTCCAGAAATCTGTCGACAGTGTGCTAAATAGACATATAGATCAATGAAACAGAACTACACATATATGTCAATTGATTTTTGACAAAGATGGTAAAGTAATTCATGGAGAAAACAAAGATATTTCAAAAAATGATAATGGAATGACTGTATTCATAAGGAGAAAGAAATGAATCCAGATCTCAACCTTATATCGTATGCAAAAAATTAGCTCAAAATGGACCAGAGACCTAAACATAAACTATAAAACCATATAATTACTTTTAAAAATTAAAAAAAAAAGTGTGACTTTAGCAAAGATTCCTTAGGACACAAAAAATATGAGTCCTGAGAGAAATGATAAATTGGACTTTATCAAAATTTAAAATCTCTGTTCTTTGAAAGACACCACTAAGAAAATGAAAAGGCTAGCCACAGACCAGGAGAAAATATTTACAGAATGTATTTCTGTTAGAGGCTTGTAGTCAAGTTATATAAAAAACTCTTACAACTCAACAATAAAATAAGCTATCTAATTTTTAAAATAAGCAAAAAAACATTTCACAAAAAAAATATGCAAATGGCCAATAATCACAAGGGAAGATATTCAATATCATTAGTCATCAGGAAAATGCATAGTAAAATCATTAAATATACACACCCATTAAAACAGCCAAAATTTTAAAGACACAGAATCAAGGTTTGGTGAGAACCACTTTGGCACAATTTAGCACTTTTTTTTTCCTTTTAAAAATTTTTTTCTTTTTAAATTCTTAGTATTTTTGAGAGGGAAGCAACTAGGTTTATTTATTTATTTATTTATTTTAAAGGCGGTACCGGGGATTGAACCCAGAACCTCGTACATGTTTAGCATGTGCTCTACCGCTGAGCTATATATACCCTCCCCCAAATAATTTCTTTAAATGTTAAACATACTTCCCAATGGTCCAGCAATTCCATGCTTGAGTGTTTATCCAAGAGAAATGAAAACATGTCAACACAAAGACTGTACATGAATATTTATAGGAACTTTACTTATAATAGCCAGAAGCTGAGGACAACCCAACTGTCCATCAACAGGTGAATGGATAAATTTCTGTATATCTATAAAATGGAATATTATTCAGCAATAAAAAGGAGTGTACTCCTGATGCATGTAACATCATGAATGTATCTTAAAAAGGTAACGCTTAGTGACAGAAGCCAGATGAATCCATTCATATGAAACTCTAAAAAAGTTAAATCTCTTCTTTGGGAACAGGAATAGATCAACAGTTTCCTGGGGCTGATGGGGGCCAGTATATTGTTGAGAAGGGGCACAAGGAAACCTTGGGGATGTTGAAAATGTTCTGTATTTTGATTGTGCTGATAATTACATGGAGATCCATTGGTCAGAATTCAGTGAACTTTACACCTTAAATCAGTTCATTTTTATTGTATGTAAATAGAACCTCCTTAGAGTTGACTTCTGGTCACAGAAGTGTAAGGCAAAAAGCAGACTCTCCTTAATAGTGCTCTGATAACTCCACTCTTATGTCCATGTGCTTCTCATCAATAGTGACATTCACATTTGAAGTATTTATTTGACAATTTTAATAGAAATGTTGTTTAGAAACTTCATGGAAGTAAAGGTAAATTAAAGTGAGTTATGCATCATTATCAAGGTGAAAATAAGTATGTAAAAATAATGCTCATATTTAAAATGAGCTTAACCTCTCGGGGAGTGATGGAAATGTTAGCTATCCTGATTGTGGTGGTGGTATACATTCATTGATGTATACGTCTATCAAAATTCATCAAATTGTACATCTGAATTATGCGTAGTTTACTGTACAGGAATCATACCATAATAAAGGTGCTTCAAGATACATGCACCCCAATGATTATAGCAGCACTATTTACAACAGCCAGGACATGGAAGCAACCTAAATGTCCATTGAAAGATGACTGGATAAAGAAGATGACTGGATAAAGAATATATATATAAAGATATATATTCTATATACAATAGAATACTACTCAGCCATAAAAAAGAATAAAATAATGCCATTTACATCAACCTGGATGGACCTGGAGATTGTCATACCAAGTAAAGTAAGCCAGAAAGAGAAAGAAAAATACCATATGATATCACTTACATGTGGAATCTACAAAAATGACACAAATGAACTTATTTACAAAAGAGAAATAGACTCACAGATATAGACAACAAACTTAAGGTTACCCAGGGAAAGGAGGTAGGAAGGGATAGATTGGGAGTTTGGGATTTGCAGATACTAACTTCTATATATAAAATAGATGAACAACAAGGTCCTGCTGTATAGCACAGGGAACTATATTCAATATCTTGTAATAGCCTATAATGAAAAAGAATATGAAAAGGAAAAATACATATATGTATAACTGAATAACTACGCTGTATATCAGAAATTAACACATTGTAAACCAACTATACTTTAATTTTAAAAGAAAAAATTATGAATCAAAAAAATATGCATCTAGCATTCAAGAGAGAGATTGGGCTGGGCAATCCATAGTTGGGCATTACTGCTTTTAGTTGAATATGTCCCTCAAAATTTTCCATTGTTACCTCATAAACCACCAGAAGAATTTTATTAACAGTAGAAAGCACATGTTCTTCTGTTAAAAGAGAGACTATTGAAGATTATCGATAAAAGACTCCATTGAGAAAATTGTCACTAAGTTCTGTTTTTCAAAAGGAACTTCAGATGATTCTACAACCTCAATTTGCATGGTGGAATTTTATGTGGGAATCAGAGTGGTACCACTTAAAACTCCACTGCTGCACTTAAAATTGTCCAGGTCCCACCCGCAATCAACGGCAAAAGTGTGTTCTAGTCCCTATTGTATGGAACCGTAACTGAGAATTTTTTTGGTCAGCATTTCCTTTCATGTTGTACACGTGTGTCAAGTTAGTTCAGTCCTGAGCTAATGATTCCAGAATAAAGGAGGTAATATTCAGCCATGACCAAAACTTATTTTTTAAGATAACTAATGGTCGCCATATGCCCATTTATGCCTCCTTAAAAAGTAAGATAAACTTTCAGATTTCTCTGTGGGTGACCTAGAGAAAGAACATGCATGTAAGTGATTTAAAATCTTGACTAAGTCCCTTCCCCTGTTTTGACTTATAGCTATCAGCCTCACACAGAAAATCAGAGTATGGACTTGGAGAATCCGTATACATTTTAAGAGACATTTAAGGGAATTCATTACTGCTGTTCAACTTTTTAAGCACATCTTCATGGCATCTGCCTAGAATCCCCCCCCCCAAAAACCACTGTATTCAAATCCTTATCAGTTTCATATATTTTGCTGAAACCATCCGGTTCTTAACAGTTCAGGGGATGCAGGCAAGCACAGCCCTTCTAGGAGCTCTCTACCTTGTGATTACCTCAAGTGCTTCCTCTCTGCCAAGTAGACAATGTCAGAACTTTCACATTATTCTGTACTTGACTCTATTCCATTCTTGACTCTATGATAATAATGCTGGGTTTGCATTTACAATTAAAACACACAAAAGAAGAAAATCCACTTAGCAGTATATCTTAATGCTGTAACTCCTAATTTTTAATGTTTTCACCCTGGAAAGAATAGAAATTTGGCTTTTCTACCACCAAGTAATGAATTTTCAAAGCCAACAAAGTGATAGGGAAATACTGGTGTTCACTGGCACCTATGCTTCCCATACCCTTTCTTTGAAAAGCAAAAAATATGATGTTAATAAACAGTTATACAGGCACAGTATGGAAAAATTAATTTCAAAGTACAGCCGTGTGCATGCCGTATTTTGCTTCCAGGTTTAGCAGATTTTTATCTTGAGTACTAGCTTAAAAGATTAACCAGCTATTCATTTCATAAGCTTGAACACACACCTCACAGTAGAAAACAAATTGGCGTTTGGAGTTCCTGGCTAAAGTGCTTTTCAAAGTGACTCCATAGTCATTAAAACATAGTGTTAGTTTTGTGAACGGCATCAGTGAAAATCTTTCTCATGTAAAGAAAGCAGTAGGAATAAACTTTAAGTCAAAGGCGAGTTCTTCTGGTCCCTCATCCACGATGTTTATCCCAGTGGGATATGATACAGTCTGTGCAATTGCTATGTTCCACAATAATTATAAAGAGCAATAACATGTGGTATGAATAGAACATGTAACAAAGAACAGCAGTGGATGGTAAAATAAACCACTAGTTATGTCAAAACTAATAACTTATTTACTCATGCAGAGTCAATGAGTTAAGAGGTCAGATGAGCCCCGTTGTTTAAGCCTTACTAATAGCACACATGGCTTTTCTGGTTCATCATTTTCAGGACCATTTTAAGGATTATGTGAAATTGACTGGATTTCATTAATGGCTCGTGTAAGAACATGTGCTCGTATCTTTGAAAGTGAGGTCCAGGATACCCTAAGCGTTTGCCTTTTTGCAGCTTCTGGGAAGAGGTGGCGAGTTCTAAGACCCCTTGTCATAAATACAGCATCCACTATCATAGAAAACGGCATCCATCTTTTTTAGGAATGAACGTAATTGTACGGCGTGACACCCAAAGCATCTTTAAAATGTTATGGATCATGGTGGACTTAAAAAAACAGTGCACTTCTCATTGATCGTCCCATTTTACTTTGATTTAAAATGCAGATCTTTCCTTCCTATTGAAATCTTTGCATTTTTATTTATAAATGTATATGGGGGAAATCCATTTCAGACATATGCAGTCTCATAAATTATGTTTGGTAGTTGAAACAGTGTGCACTTATGTCATGGATTGAACATCCTCCTTTATTAGAATGCTATTTATTGCCGCCAGCTGCACTGCTTAGCTAAGAAAGTTCTTGACACCAGCGATTGCTTTTCAGCACCACTGCTTCCGGCTGCTAACAGGGGATTCTATTTCCAAATGAAGCCACCCCTCTCAGGCTCTTCCTCCTGCTGCACAGATACCTCCTGTCATCGTGATGCTGGAGAATCGAAGGGGGATGGGCCGGCACCCACTCATGCTCTATGATCTCCCAGGCTGTAAATCTCCCATAGCTTTGAGATTTCTCGCCTAATAGCACTGGCCTGAGAGCTGTCAAATGCATTCGAGGGATCTACCCAACAGTAATGGATTTTTCAAAATTAAGATGTGA
Organism: Vicugna pacos; assembly: GCF_048564905.1. Taxonomy (NCBI): domain Eukaryota; kingdom Metazoa; phylum Chordata; class Mammalia; order Artiodactyla; family Camelidae; genus Vicugna; species Vicugna pacos. Next base: position 26,363,537 of record NC_132992.1, on the reverse strand, counting down.
ATTCAGCTTATGATCAAAGGATGTTTCAGAGTCATTGGCGTGTGTTTCGGAAGAGAGGCATGGGGCATATCACGGTAGACACCGGTCTCTATTTTATTACACTTTTACAGCGGGGAAAACTAGACAAAGGTAATTACTCTTCTTCTGTTAAAGATTATTATTACACTTGCATGAACAGTTAACCTGCTGTTATTGTCTCTGCTGCCTGTGCCGATGGCATCCAGACCATCCAAGCAGGAAAGGTATAGAAATGGGGGTTTCAGCTCATTTCCAACTGCACAGTAAGTCCACTCTGAAAGGCAATCTTCCAGACCACCAATGTGTATGCCAACACGCCAGCCCGTTCCATTATTTGTTGACAGGATCTGTGTCCATGTCTTCTGCACGCCAGTTTGAACACTGGCTCCTTTTTTAATGCCTCCACGCATAATTGGGCTCCCAGAGCCCACAGAGCTAACAGCGGCAGACAGTGACAGAGGGAGACCTCCCTCTGTTAACATGGAAACGGAATTTCCTCGCTCTCCTCTAGAAAGGAAATCCCCTCCAAGTCAAGGTTAAGGCTTTCTGCAGGGTGCGGAGGGTGAGCTTACGCAGAAGATACCTTAACCTGTGATCTTGGAGAGTTCTCTTGAAGTGGTGTCAGGCCCTCAAACCTTCATAAGCAGCAAATTTTTCCCCTTGACTAAACAAGAGGACAAGCAGAAAATTGATTTCTAGACATTACCTTTGAGATACCGGCTGAAAATTAGAACTTCGGGGCACTCTTCGCCCCCACCAAAAGCTTGGGCAAAGACAGGCTTGAGTGTTCTTCGTTTCAGGCTTGGAAATACAACTGATCAACCCGAGGTCCCCTTTTGAAATAAAGTCATCGCTCCCCTCATTGGATTTTGCTTCTAATTCAACAGGGGATTGAGTTAAAACAATACAAGTCCCGTGGCCATGATTTACAGAAACTTTCACCTGAAGTTCACCAACTACTCGCCAGGCTAATATTATCTGCATCATAACAGGGCAGAAACCAGGGCACAAAATTGTCACCTCTGGTTTCCCTGGTGTCATCCACTGGCTCAGAGGCACTGACAAGGATGCCTGACACCCAATTTGGCTTTTCATTCCTTTTGTTTTGTTTCCTCTTGGGCCAGTCTCCAATATCAGATTGAGCAGGAAGGATGACATGGATTCACAGCAGCACACGGAAGAGTGAAACTGCTGAGCTGAGAAGAGTCAGGGGGTTAATGAGTATCCACGAGTATTTCCATATTGACAACGCAGGTCTGGGAGGAGTGACCATTCAGACTCCAGAGATTCTGAACCTCCTGCATGCTGACCATAGAGAAAAAGAAAGAAGAGAGATGGGATTTGGGGTAAAATCACTTTTTTTTTTTCTCAAAAGTGTATAGTTAAAAACAAAGGAACGCATCTTAGGTGATTTGGTAAAATTTCCCAAGTATGCATGCCCTTTAATGAGGCTAAAAGTGGACAATGTATTTTAAGCAATTAAAAGAATGAAGATCAAGTTGTTTTTTTTTAAGGGTTACCAGGAAAAGACAAACGACGCTGACACGAGAAATAGAACCACAGAACAGAAGCTGAGTACATGGCTTGAGGAAGTCAAAAGAAATTGGTTATAGTCGCCTTTCAAGATAATCTTTTATATCTGAAATGTGATGAAGCTAAATCTGATTCATTCATTTCTTACTCATTGGTGATGTTAGCAACATGCATTTCAGGTAGAAAAAATGGAAATAAAAATGTGCAAAAAAAGACATTTGAGCCTGTTTCCCTCTGTGGCAGTAATTTGAGTTCATTCTGTAATATCCGTTCAACAACTGTTTATTGTATGCCTAGTAAGGGTCAGGTACTATATCCTAAGACCTTTAAATTCTGAATTCCTGGCTTATTATCTTCAATTGTAATTGTGATATACAATAACCAATTATAGGAACGTCTGCCCTCATTCGTTTCACGTTGTAAGATGCCTTTCAGGAAGGTCTGCAATTCTTGCAACTTTTTCTAAACCTCTTCAAGCTGTTGTGGTCTTTTCTATTACCCATATAAATGTTTCTCAGTTTAAAATTTCCAAATGAGTTTGATTTAGCTATTATGGAAGTTAGATAAATTAGAATTACTCAGTAGTTATTAGTTCTCCCCTCTTTATCAAAGAAAGAATAGTCATTAAATTAATAACTATATCCAATTTTCACTTCAAGAAAATAAATACTTGTGAATAAATCAATTAATTGATACTCCAGTGTCCTGCTATAAATTCTTCATTTATTCTATCAGATCAGCAAACATCGCTAGATGGCACTAATAATTATCATTCATCTCAAATGAACCCCAGTAGAATTAAGTGACTAGAGCCACAAGATTTTATCTTAGTTGCAAGAAAGTAAAATAAGGAATTTTAGCAATTACACTGAATGAAATAATATAGCACAATCAAAGTCAATGCACATTCAGTGAATCCAGAGCTAGGCTATTTAAGTGACAGTTCTGGCTTCGCCACTTATTAACCCTGTGACCGGGAGCAAATTGCAGACTTTCTCAATGTCTCATCTGTGAAGTGGGTATAATAGTTTACCTACCACTTAGAATTGTCTTGAAGAATAAGTTGTTTTATCTGTGCTAAGCACCCAATAAACAATTGGTAGCTATGTTTATTATGATGTCAAAACCCATTATTTTAAATGAATACACATAGAAGAGTTTGTAGCTATCTTTTGCTTACTAGGGGCATAAGACATAGCTTATACGTTTACGCCATTACTTCATACAGTAACTTGGCTTTCCTGGGTAGATTAATCTCTTTTTGCTAAATGTTAGTCTCTTGGTTCATCTCACTGCTCACTAAGACCAAATACCTGCTTTCTCCCCCACTTAAAGAGCTCCCAGAATCCCTCTTCCCCCACAGAATATTGCCTGACTTGTAGGAGTAAGATGATAAATCTCTTCCCCTTTCAGTTTCAACAAGCTACTTACACAGCACACTAAAGCTTGTAAGTCAATGTTTACATTACATCCTAGCGAATGTTTTTATGCAGTGTGCACAGTTTAAAATGTAGGCGTCTAGCCAGGGCAGGAGTTTTGCCTATTTAACTCGTTTCCTGGGCTCATGCTTGACCATAGTTGGGGGTGGCAGTAGTGCTTCTAGAATATTTTGTGCTGCCTACCACCCTAATGCGAGGGCGGGGGAGGAGGAGACCAGAGACGTGTTTCATCCCTCACATCTCAAGACGTGAGCCTGACAACAGCCATCAGGCAGACCCCAGGAGGAAGAGAACAGCCCTGTGAAGGATGTCTCCTTCAGTCTTCAAGCCACAGCACCCTTTAAAGGAACTGCCATCTGGGTTAAAAGGACATCAGGCGTCATAAATGGGAAACAAAGCTGTAGCAGGTCCACCTCACAACTGTGTATGTGAGAAAAGCCTTCACCCAATCCCAGCCCTAAATTATATAAATTCTAGCACGCAGGCCGAGCACTGTGCCTCGCCATACTCCAGGACAAGTGTGAGTCTCTCCATCAGAACTGAATAACCTGTATTGGTGTCTGCTGTAAAAAAACAAAAAACAAACAAAAAAACAAGTTACATTATTTGAAACCTCGAAATCATATAAAATTCACCTTAAGGAAAGTACACAGAAGTGACATCATCTAAGACGATGGTTTTCAAGTTTGGCTACACATTAGAATCACCAAAATACTAAATACTAATGCTGGTTTCCACCTCAGAGGTTTGCTCTGGAACGCGGTCCAAGCATCAGGATTTAGAGCTCCCTTCGTGGTTCTGAAATGTAGTTGAGAAATGCGGGTCTGTACAGTAAACAGCCTGAGCACCAGTCAACAAAGGCAGTAAGGGAAGGGTGTGCACTCTGCCCTCGGCTTTTCCATGACTTGGCTCTAGAGGTGATCTGACAATACAGTAAAACACTGGGTCCTGGCGCTGGTCCCTCAACCCTATCTGCATATGTGTATGGAGCAGAGTTCTAGGTCTATTCTCAAAAGATATCAGATGATATTCTTCTTAAAGGATCGAAGTCCTTCCCTGAAATCACCTTCCTTACTCTCTCCTGTAACTTGTTGCCGCAATTCTTTTCCTCATGGGGAGGCTAGTTAATTATTACTATGGCAATTTTCCTCTTTCCTAAGAAAGTTAGTTAAAAATAAAGCAGGCTTTACAGGCTATGACTACTTGTTTGAATTTGTTAGAAATAAAGGAGAGGAGGTAGATAAATGCATTTTTTCATGTTTCACGACAAGGTGAAACTGCAAAGAAGTCAACAGGTCGAAAAGCATCTCGGGACTAACTGCCCACACTCACCTATCTGGTTCTCTAGGAGCTGGAACCTCACAAGAAGAGAAGGGATAATGGATAGAAAGAAAGAAAACTGAAGAATAACAAGGACAGTAGTAGAGAAAGCAAGGAACTAAAAGAAAGATGAAGTGGAGGATGGAGGAGGGTGAAAGCAAAGAGGTAAGTGGATGGCTTCATCCCACAGGAAGTCCTCATTTCCTGGACTGATTGATGCCAGCAAAAGGCATCTCCTGGCTAATCCACTTAAAATGGAGCCATAATTTGATAGTAAATAGTTCCAAAAGATTTGCTTAGAACTTTCATTTTTAATGGAAGTAAAAATTATGAAAGCAAATTCATTGTATAAGTAACAAATATTTTATAATTCCATGTAGTACTTCTTAGAATCAAGAGGAGTGAATCAATTATCGAGTTTTTTATGGTAATTTTGCCAACAAAATGGTAAGAGCATAGCACACCCATCATTTCACATTTCACTTCAGTAGCACAATACCATCACCTGGAAAATAGTTGAAGGTTTTTCACTTGGTTTATTCAAAGGTCTCACTAAAGCCTTTGATGGTCGCATTCTCTGTTTAGTACCCTTCTTCTTGATTTCTCTTTTTCAGTTGTTAACCGAACTCTATCAGGTATGTTGAATAGTGGCTTAAATTGTGATTTATGCTGTTCACCAGGATTACTTTCATCAACTTCATAGCATTCTACATCTTTTGAAAGACATGAAATTTTTCTTTGCAGTTGATTTGTATTATACTGTATTTGTATTATTGGCTTTTAATAATATTTGATAGTGAGAGACTGACCAGGGTGTTGACACAGTGCCCCAGGATAAATGTTACGCTAACCCAGGAAAGATAGTTGGATGGGGATTAATCATATAAGTGATCAGTTCAGTACCAGATATTTCTAGGTAACAGCCACTTTTCCCTAAACTGCCTGATAACTTCAGAACTTGGATAATCAGATAATGAGGATCACAGCATCACTTTTTGGATCCATCTCCTAGAATAATGGAAATAAAAACAAAAATAAAAAAATGAGACCTAATTAAACTCAAAAAGCTTTTGGACAGCAAAGAAAACCATAAACAAAATGAAAAGAAAATGTACAGAGTGGGAGAAAATATTTGCAAATGATGTGACCAACAAGAGGTTAATTTCCAAAATATACAAACAGCTCACACAACTTAATATAAAAAAAAACCAATAAAAAAATGGGCAGAAGACCTAAATAGACATTTCTCCAAAGAAGACACACAGATTGCCAACAGGCACATGAAAAGATGCTCAATATCACTAATAATTATTAGAGAGATGAAAATCAAAACTATCTTGAGGTATCACCTCATGCCAGTCAGAATGGCCATCATTAAAAAGTCTACAAATAATAATATATGTATGTGTGTATATAAATATGTGTGTGTATATATATATATAAAATACATATGTATGTATAACTGAATCACTTTGCTGAACATCTGAAACTAACACAACATTGTAAATAAACTATACTTCAATTAAAAAATAAAATATGTACTCAGTATTTTTAAAAAGCCAGGTTTCAGGATGAATCCAGATAGTTTACCTTCTTCTTTTTCTCCCATCCCAAGGAAGTTTACTGGCTACCCTGGGAGGCAAGACTGTCAAGTAAAATAAGAAATGGCATCTGTTATATTCTCCCACAGCTGAATGTTGGATAACTAGAAGTGTGTCATTTTATTAAAAAATTATCCGATAGATACTCCAAAATTAATTTCTAAAGGGCCACTGTTCCAAGGGCTGAAAAACTATACTCATGAATGAGTGTATATTACAGAAGTTATTAATAACCAGAGTCATAAATAGCTGGGTATAAAAGCAATTGCTGGCACCTGCGTGATTAAAGGACTTGAAATCCACAACTGATATGGTTCTTCGTACTCAGTACAAGTTATCGTACATGATTTAGGAGCGATACAATAAAGAATCATAAACACCATGGAAGGTGGACCAGAAAACATCCACGAGAACCCTGTTGTTTACATCGTTACCTATTCCTATTAAGAAGTATACATTATCTGCTGTAATAAAGGCACGAGCCCTACGCGTTGTTTTCTGTAACACTTAACCAGAGCAATCTTCTTAGGAAAAGGACAGAGAGGAGAAAAATGCATCTCAGTGCCCTCCCCTCAACTGAACCCTCTCAACATTTTAACTTTGAAATCTGCACAGTTAAATGTACATATAGGAATGAGCATGGTAAACAACTAGTGTCCTGAGTTGTCCATCAGAGCCCGATATTGGTTCTCAGAAGCTGAAGAAGCTTCAAGTAACTTCAAATCAATTAACAATATAGAAAATGACATAGACTAAATCTAAAAATCTCAGACTAAATGTCAGATGTCAGCCAGGATTTGCAAAAGGAATCCCACCTGCTCAAAGCACCTCAGCTTAAAAAAAAAAACAAACAAGCCAACTATAGCAATAAACTTACAATACAGGAAGCAGAGGAAAATATATATCAAAAATTCAATAGGCAGAGAAGTATTGATTATCAAAGTATTGTTTTAATGAAAGGAATAATAAACACTGAAGAAAACGTAAGAAAGAAGGAAATTTCTGGCAACTTTGTTTACATCTCTTTTCAGGCAGCAATCAAGCAAACAATTCTCTTTTACGCCAGTGGATTGCAATATTCCTTTCCATCGTGGAATCCTAAATCAGGTTTCTAACCTCAAGAACCAGAAATAAGTGGCAATATGGTCAATTTGTGTAATCAGCCAATGCAGAGACCAGTCAACGCTGAAGGAAAATCATCCTGGGAAGCTTATTATGCCCAATTTAAAATAATAAGCCAAATGAACCATCGGACTAAGGAACAGAAAGCACTTTTTCTTGCTGCCAGTCTAAAGGGAACTGCTCTTGTTGTGCTAAGCAATTTGTCAGAAAAAGACAGAAAGAGCTCTCTAGTATTATTAGCACATTAACCAGACTTTTTATAGTTGGACACAAGGCAAGATTGGCCACAGTGAAATCCAAGAATTCTATTAGAAAAAGTGGTTAGTCACTAATCAGACTGACTCAAGATACTGAATAATGATTGCAACGAATCTACCCAGATGCCCTGAGGACCTGAATAGTATCTGAACTCCATTTTCTGAGGCATTTTAAAAGTCATCAAGTGGAAATAAAGTTACAGTATTTTTATTTTAAATCCAATATTATAAGCACTCTATAAAAGGCTTATTATTTAGTAATCTTCCTGATAAATCTTGGGGGAAAACATCGCTTAAAGTAAAACCAGTAGAGAATAGTAAGAATAGAGACACAAAGATTTATGCTAATGCAAATGCTGGCCAGGAACACCCTGTTTCAGTGGTTCTTAAACACTTACCCTTAGAAGAACCATCTGGGAGGCTTCTTTAAAAATACAGATTCTCCTGCTTAAACTCTGAAGATTCTGATTCAGTAATTCTGTGCTGAGACCTACAAATCTATAATTCACCATCTTCTCTGGTAGTTCTGGTTCATGTCAAAGTTTGAGCGATACTCCTCTTTAAATAGTAGTGACGGTAGGAGCCTCATTCAGTTATTCATACTGAAGATATTAACTCTTTTCCATGGAAAATATAATGATATGTATTTCATTGACATGATGATAAAAAAATGGAGAAAAATAACATTATCAAACAGATACGTGACCTCCAAAAAGGCAATTTCATGGAAAAATATTAAACAAGAATTGAATAAATGGGATATGTGCCAGATTTCTAACTGGAGGAATGTGCCATTATAAAAATCTCTTGCACTATTGCCAGAGCCGTGAGAACGTGTGAGAGACACATGGAGCAAAGCAGGTCCAGTAGACTTAGACGTGTGAGGCAGACAACAAAAACTTACTGTTGAATGCCACTGAGATTTTGTTTGCTACAAAGTAATCGCTAATAATATACCCTTCCACTTAAAACAGAATTTTCACACATCTTTTCAAATACATGACTGAGTTCACAAGGGAAATTCAAGGGGCCACAAAAGGAAAGCAAATTCAAGTGGTAGCTGTGAGCTGACCCTGTGCTGGATAAATCTCCAGCTTCTGAAGAGTAATTTGTGACAAGCTAGGCTGAGAAAGTATCTACCTATTGGCAGCAAGATGACAAGGAATCTTATTTTTTCAAATAAATATGGAATATAGGGTTAAAATAAGAATGGGATAATAAATAGGCGATATGTCTTAATTCCAGAAGATACTAAAATATAAAGTGACAATAATTAAAATAGTGTGGTACTAGCCAAGAAAATACAGGCGTACTAAGCTAAACACAGTTGATGAGAAAACAAAAATTTTCGAGGAGAGTTTGTATCCATAATCCTATCCTTGCAAAGGCTTTATATTCATTCATAGTTCTATACATATATATTAAATACATATACAAAATATATATTATACATATAGTTTATAATGCATGATCTGGGCATCTTGAGAAAAGGTAATGCAGTAAGTTGTTTTGTGTGAAGTATATTACTGGGTTAGTTGGAAAATGCAAATACAAAACCTGTCTGGAAAAACACACCCTCAACCCAAGATGCAGAGGTTCCACAAATAAAGTCCAACTGACATGAGATCACAATCCAAAATTACAAAATACAAACAGAAGCAGCCTGCCGTGACTGATAGACCAAGTTAGCAATCAGACAGCAGAATTAGATCTCAAGGACTTCAGAAAAAAAAAATCATCACTCAGAAACTTAAAAAAAAAGTATTTGAAGTTATTTTTAAATATAAAAGGAGGAATCAAAAAATAAGTTGAATGTATTTTCAAGGAATACCAGGCAGACATGGAAAGATAGAAAATAGAACTGAAGGGATTACTCAAAATAAAGGGAAGAGAAGTAAAGAGATGAAAGTATGAAAGAGATGTTAAGGAGAAATGTGGAGAATAAAATAAAAATTTCTGAAACTTGCCTAATGAGACAAATAGAGAACATATGAGAGGAACAGTATTTAAATGTTAGTACCCAGAGAATATTCCAGAATTGAAAAATTAAATTCAGGAATCACAATGAGTCCCAAGCAGTTAACCTAAAGGCACCTAGACATATTGTAGTGAATTGCAGAATACTAAAGTCAGATAAGTGATTTTAAAGAAAAATTTTTTTCAAAAAGGACATATCACCTTCATGGGAATGCCTATTAGACTCATAGCACACTTCTCAATAATGACAATAAAAACCAGAAGAAAATTGTGAAATATATTTATAAAGTCTTGAGAGTAAATAATTATCCACATAACAATCTGTAGCCAGCTAAACATTATTCAATAAATACAAAAGACAGAATTTATTATTAGCACAACCCCCCACTAGAAACCGAACATTAGAGGAATGAGCAAGGTGCAAGATGAAAACAAGTAGTGACTATGTGGGTAATCCTAAATAAGCATCAGCCAGATATAAGAATAATATGATGATTAATTTGGGGGGAATAATAAAAAGGTAGAACTAAAATGCAAGGCATCAATAACGGGTAAAATAGGAAGAATTAAAACTTTATTAAATTTTCTGTCTAGGGTGAAGGTAAAGATACTGATTAATCTTAGAACTATTTAATTCATATATGCATGTTAACATTTTGAAGGTAAAGACCAAAAAGCTAGAGATAAACCTACTGCCTCCATATTAGTAGCAGGAAGAAACTGAATAAAGATTCCATTAACCCAATAGAAAGGTAGATAATATGATCAAAAGAATCATAAAAAAGCAGAATAGGAAGACTTCTCTTCCAACCAAGATAAAGTAACAGGTACTGGGTTTACCCTCCTGACAGGAACAACCAAATAAACAACAAAAAAAATCAAACAATGGTTCTTAAGTCACTGTATATCAGGCAGTGAAGGTCAGTGCTCTCTGAGAAATGGGAAACAAATGGTATGAATCCTACCATTGGCCCAGTTATTGCCTTGAGAGCATTTCTAGGCCATAGTGCAGGGAGGTTGGACTCAGGTAGAGCCCAAAAGACTCCCCGAGTTAAAGAGATGTAGGTGAGAGCCTAAGGAGACTGAAGGAGCTAGCATTCACAGAACCAAGTATCATAGAAGTGAGAGTTGTGCTGACAGAGAACTCTGGAGATCAGCAGAGGGCATGCCCCTAAGTTTAGATAGATAGATATAAAGAGAGCACATATTAATATATACATAATTTGTATGTATATGTAATACAACAAATAATATGTAATATGGATACATATGTAAAAATTTATCAGGATGTACACTTAAGCTTGATGCTTTTCCCTGTAGATATGTTATCCCTCAATTTAAAAGTATATCAAAAGTCATAAATTTGAAAATTAAGGAAATTGAATTAGCTATTTAAAACTTACTTACATAGAAAAACAAATTCAGACAAAGTTCTACCAAAGACATAATCCCATTCCTACCCAAAATAGAAAAAGAGAAATAGCATCCCAACTTGTTTGATAAATCTAATATCATTTTAGTACCAAAAGTAGGTGAGAAGAGTATGATAAGGAAATTTACAAGTCTGCCTCACTGATTAGCGTAGATGGAAAAATCTAAATAAAATTGTAGCATACTAAATGCAAGGGAGAAAAAGGACACTATGAACTACTCGTAAGCATAATTTAACATTTGAAAATCTATTAATATATTTCACTAAACTAACAGAATAGAGTTTCAGAAATCTGTCTAGAAATCCTCTTAAGTCTTTGGCTAAATACCAATCTGTTCATGCTTATAGGATTTGAATTCTCAAGGCTAGGTAAAGAACAACCTAAGAATACCAGAAGGGTATAAATGGAACAATTCCCAGAAATCTCAAAGGATTAAAAGACAATTGAATTCTGAACAATCAGAATGGAGAGACTTTTTTGAACACCCAGGACATTCATTAGAAACTTCAGAAGGATCATTTCTTAGCAGTAGGGTTAAATTAGCCCTAAAGTAAGGGTACTCTAGAGCTACCCTAACAAAGCTTAAAAACAAGACTCAAGAGGGTCAAGCTGGTCTGCAAATAACTACTTGCCAAAATAAACTCATCATTCTTTAAAGAAAAACAACATCATCCAGATGTTCAACAGTATAATATTTACAATATCTAGAATCCAATAATTTTTAAAAAACCTAAACGTGCAAAAAAGTAGAAAATATGTCACAAAACAAGGAGATCATGAATTCAGTGAAAAAAAAAAAACCCAGATGTACAGAGAAGAAGGAATTAGCTTAATGGGTTAAAAACAGCTATTCTACATGTGATCAAGGATTTGAAAGAAAACATGAACACAATAAGAGGATACAATGTTTTTTAAATAGGTAGAAACTTCTAAAGCTGAAAAATGAAAGAACTGAAATGAAAAACTCACTTAATGAACTTATTAGCAGATTACACACTCTAGAAGAAAACATCAGTAAACTTCAGAGATAGAACAGACCTTATCCAAACTGAAGCCCAGAGAAAAATTTGATGAAAAAAATTAAACAGTTCTTCAATAACCTGTGGTACAATTTAAAGTTCTAACACAGAGATTATTGAAGACCTTGAAGAAGAGAAAGTGGAGAAGCAGAAATATTTGACTGAATAATTCCCAATTTTGATGAAAGCTGTAAACTCAGAGATCCAAAATGCTCAATAAATCCAAGGCAAGATAAACACATAAAAATATTACACCAAGGCATATTATGAGGTTGAACTGAAATCTGCTTCACATTAGTGATTGTTTATGTGTTCCTGCTCTAGACTTAAAATTAGGGCCAGATGTCCACAAAAAAAATCTCATGCACAAATGCTCACAGCAACTTTATTCTTTTTAGCTCCAAACTGGAAGCACTCAAATTTCCCCCAACAGTTAAATGGATAAACAAATCATGGTATATCTATACAATGAATACTACTCAGCCATAAAAAGAAACAAGCTACCCATATAACCTGGGTAACTCTCAGAAACATTTTACTAAGCAAAGAAACCAGAAATGAAAGAGTGGATTCAGTATGATTCCATTTATATGAAAATCTAGAAGAAATGTAGGTATTGCCTAATAGTATACTGAAGGTAATATTCTGAAATAGTCTGCTTTTTTCTCTTGTTTTTCTAAGTTTATGATCTCTTCCCTGGCTGGCCTAAGGAAACCTCTGGTAGGGAATAAGGGAAGAAGTCAGATGATTGTACAAGAGAATTTGGATTATTACAAAAGGACCCAAAATGTTCAGATCCTGACATTCCAAATGAAATTTTGTATCAGTAAAATATCGTATCAAAATATCAACATAATTGTCTTACAATGGTTTATAAACTAGCCATTGTCTTGATAAAGGAATGTCTAAATTATTCTTTCTTCTCCTATAAGATTTTAGGACCAGTTCTATAGGATCTGCTCAAGTTGTTCTCTGAGTTTCTCCCAGAGGGTTCTGCCTGCTCTTGCTGGTAGAAGGAAGATAAGACACAAGGAAAGGGGGCAACCTACTCCTAAGACCCAGAGTATTTTGAAAAGATGGGGAAGAGGTAGAGAAGGAGGGAGCTGGAGAAGGAAGATACTTCAGTGTTCACTTTCTCTGCACTTCACCCCCCAACTTGGAGATGACTCCTTTGGAGAAAGGTGTCTTCAGGTATATACTACAGATAAACTGAGGAAAATACCAAGAGGAGAGTGGTCCTAAGCCAACGTGGGATAACTAAGAGGGCAGAATGCTGTGGTTAGGCAGCCAGAAGGTGTCTTCAGGTATATACTACAGATAAACTGAGGAAAATACCAAGAGGAGAGTGGTCCTAAGCCAACGTGGGATAACTAAGAGGGCAGAATGCTGTGGTTAGGCAGCCAGATTGTTTGGATTGCAGTCCTGAGCCTCCCTCGGTTCCTGAGTGGAGTGGATACAATGAGCCTTCCTAGGATACAGTCTGGAAAAGATGATGTGACTGCACACCAAAGGCTGCCCATCTGACCCAGGGGCCAGCTAGACACAGCGCCTGGCAGTGCCTGAGATGGGTCAGCAAGAGCTGACAGAAGGCCACGCAGGCCAGAAAATACCGCTGGATCCAAGTGGGTTACAGACTCCAGACTACGTGTTACACTGGCTGCAGACTCCAGCCACAAAAGCCAGCAAGGTGAGAGCAGCCTAGAGGGACAAGGGACATTACTCCTAAAATCAGTGGAATCAAAGGGTCTCTCTTTCCCTTCTACACAAATTTAGGAATGTCTCTTCCCCAAAACTGAGATGCCATCTTGGAGAGGAAGTTGACAGAAGAGTGGGAGACTGAAATTTCTGAGTATTCGGAGTATTTTCTCTAGAGATGAAGAGCTATCTAAGGGTACTTTAAAATTAATGGATCAGATCAAAAAATAAACCAGAGTATGCTTCAAATTAGTCTGAAGGGAGCAAAACTAAGGACACAGTATTTTCCCTGCCCATCTGAATTTTATCCTGTTCTACTATGAGGATGAATCTGGAAACGATCATTTGGCAAGAGTAGGCAATAAAAGTTTGGGAAGTCATGCAAACTTGATAGAGTAAACAAGAACTTTAATCAAAATTATAATGCCAGAACTAGGAGGTACCTCTTAAATTTTGGAAAAATTCAGTTTGGGGATAAATAAGAGGAAATAGTAATTTTATATGAATCATTACCCTATGTTATGACAAAGGCTGAAAATATAATAGCTTGAAGAGAAATTTAGATAACTTAGCAGATTCAATAAAGCTAAAATATATTAATTAAAAAAAAAACTAAGGACTTTGGGAGGTATGCTTTTCAAATAAGCATAATTTATTACTATTGCAGAGATTAACTTCACCCTGGGTTGGTCTTTGATATGATCAAGAGTAGACCCAGAACCACTACCTAATAGTGGCTTTCGTGTTTAGTACATCAATCTATATTATAGTATAATATGATATATCAATAAACACAACATAGGAGAAAGTTCTGAATACATATGTGTGCATATACATATGTATGCCTATATATATATATATATATATATATATATATATATAGGCATACATATATATATATATACACATAGATCTGTATATATCCACACTGACACACACATATATACCAATTTGGTAGGTCAGGATCAGTTTGAAAAGGTTGCTTGGAAGACATAATTTTGGAACAATCTTGAAAGAAATAAAGCAAATATATGCACAGAGAGAGAGAGAAGATCTGAAAGGCAGATATTTGTGAGATGTGAATGAGGGAAAAGTAGAAGATTAACAACAAAAATAGTGATGAGAAGAGACAGTTGTTAAAGGATACTGATTGCAAACTAGTAAGAGCAAAAAAATTGATGCAGTACTATACCCTGGTCCAAGCTGTCTCCATATAGCAATTCATTTCAGCCTCCCCAAGGCCCTTTCAAGTAGCTACTGGTATTACCAGCAACACTGTTTTGTAGATAAGGAAACTGAAGCATAGGGAGCTTATAAAACTTGCCCAAGTTCATGCATGAGGGCCAGGATTCCAATGCAGGCTCACCAGCTCCTGAATTCACGTTCTTAACTTCTACACTATTCTCAATTCTACAAACTGAAAAGAATTTGGATTTTTAGACAAGGGTGAATTTAGATTTGGAGACAGTAAGGACTCACTATAAATTTTGACAACTTTACACCAAAATGTGAGGGTAATTATATTTTATTTTTTCTGTTTGGAGAAATAAGCACCCCAAATCCACTCTGACCCCCTAAATTAATGAAGAAGCACTTCAGTTTTAGAAATTTATATAACAGATAAAGCACACATGTGCATGAAGACATATGTACAAGCATATTTGTTGCTGTGTTGGTGTTTACAAAAGACAGGAAATCAATCTAAATGTTTAGCAATAGGAGACAAATTACACTACGTTTCATCCACGCAGTGATTACCTTTTTCAAAAGAAAGGGAGAGATCGGTAGGTACTGATATGTGGCATGAACCCCGCCATATATTGTTAACTGTAAAAAGCAAGGAACAGGAGAGTGAAGGGCAGGATTCTTCCAGTTGCTCTTCCTGATCCACTCCCCACAATTCCCCACTCTGCTGTTTGTCCTGGGAGAGCAAACTCCTTGGAATATGTCACTGGGCTCCTAAGTCCTCTGGCTGCTGGTTGCGTTTGGCCAGCGGGGAACCCCAGCATGGGATCAAAGGAGAGTGAGGTCTGAGTGTTCATTCTAAGAGTGAGGTCTGATGCCTTGGGCTAGGGTCATCGCTGCTCCTCCCCTACCTGATTTCTTCCTTCCAAATTTGAGTAACCACTCGCTTTCCTCCTTTCTTTGAGCCTAGGGCATGTAACAGCTCCACTGTGACTGGATTACTGAACTGTCTCCTTGTGGTTCTCCTGTATGTAACCTATGTATTTGGTGATAATTTCTTTGTAAAAAACTGTCCTCTCACTTTCCAAATTTGATTGTGCTCTTTGTTTCTTATTATGACCCAAATATGCTACTGTGTTTATGAGGAAAAGAACGGTGGTGATATAGAAATATACACTTAACATATGCCGAGAATACATTTAGAATGATATGTTTAAAATACTGGCAATAACTTTCAGGGAGAGAAAAATGTCACTGGGAGTTAAGAACTGAAGAAATTCTTAACTTCATGGTATATCCTTTCATATAGTTTTGAGCTTCTTACCATAGTGATGTATTAGCCATTAAGAAAAATAATAAAATAAAATAAAATGTTAAGAAAATAATCCAAACTTTATCCCCAAAATGGGAAAAAATCAATGAGGATGACTAACCCATAAAGCCCGAAGTCTGGTGTAGTTGAAAATGTAGTACATTTATAGTCCATGAGGTTGAATTGTGAGTGGATAGAGATGGGGTCTCCTCAAATAATATTTCGCAGATATTTAGCAGAATCTAACAGCAAGTGATACACATTAACGTGTATTCTCTACTTTTTACTATTTGCCGTTAAGTTGTTGAGGTTTTTATTTCGGTTTAAATTACAGATGCAATTCACAGGCTAGTCCCAATCTTCCTTTGGACTGAACGTAGCAATTATTCAAGTTTACCTTGGGCTTTATTAAGTGAAAACTCACAAGTGATAATGAGTGTAGGTGATTTTGGACCACAGGAAATAAGCCGTAGTGTCAGGAGTTAAACTTTCCGTCACATCTTGAATGAACAGTTTTGTAAGCAGTGAATGCAAAAATCAAAGTTTTTTTCTCTTTCTTTCTTTTTTTTTTTTTTGGCAACAATTTAGCAAAGGCATATGCTTCTAACTCAAATGACTTCACTTCAAGTTGAAATTAAGAAATGTTTTGAAGCATAGTCATTTGATAATAATTTGCTTCAAAATAAGCAGCATGCTTCTTTCTAATGGGACCCACATCCCTTAACATGTGACTCAACAGTGTGGTAAATGAGAAAACGAAGTGCTCTCAAAAACAGTCCCCGATGTATTCCAGTCTGCAGTTGTGGTAGTTGTGGTTCTTTGTTATTTCCGTCCCCCCTTTACGGCTGCAGTTGCGAACCCCAACATTTTCTTCTTCATTGCAACAGTGACAAAAGTCTGAGCGGGAGAAGCTGGGCTTCTGCCAAGAACCTACCCTCGACTTCAGTGTGTTTCAGCTTTCAAGACCTGATTGTTTTCTCCTCTCTCCCAGGGACCACTAGCTACCTTATTACCAGGAAGAATGACCCTTTGACAGCACCACTGCAACCCAGAATCTCCACCAAATTGCAACCTTAGAGCTGGCAATGGCATTGAAAAACTAATCAAGATCAGAAGGTCAGAAAGACAAGTGCATTAGTACATATATAGTCTCCAAGTTACTTGGCAATTTTCGTGGCTTGCAAAAAATCATTTTTAAAGTTTCTTTTGACATATTTATTGCCTTTTTGTTCACAGTCTTTACACTACTGGTATCAAGGATTCCACCCTATGAGAATATAGCCTTATTCCATTCGCTTTCCATTTCATAAAATGTTAAACTAGAAGCAACCTCCTCCTCTCTCAAACAATCACTATTCTCTGACTCAGTTTTTATTATTAGCAAAATACCAATTAGATCAGCTATTTACTAAAAAAAAAATTCCATAAACAGCTGAAACTAAAAGGCTTGGTTATTAACAGTGAAGGCAGATAAATAATAAACTAAAATAAATGGCTGGCTTGCTATTTAAGCTTCTTGACAACTTGGATTAATCTAGCTTTAAACTGCCTTTTGCCATTATACCTAATTGATTAATAAAACAGTACAAGATAGAGTTTCTTTTTTAAGATCTGCATCAACCAGTAATTAATTGCTTAACTTCTTCAAAGTAACTTGAACTTTCAATAATAATAATAATAAATTACAGCAACCATTTATCAAGTGTCTGCTAGAGGTCGGATACTTTACATGCATTATTTCCAACCTTTTCCACAACCCATCTGGGCAAAGTATTAATATACCCATTTTACAGAAAAGGAAACACACTCAGAGATTTTAAGTGACCCAGGGGACAACACAATCTCATTTCTTCCAAATTCCTTCATTGTTTCAGTTTACAATGTGTCAAATGACTTGTCAGTTTAGTCATGCAAGTGTTTTAGCTGATTTATTTACTGACTGCACCGGTGTAATTCACTCATTGTCTTGGACTTGGGGAGATACAGCTTGACAGCTGCGAAGAACATGTTAAATGTCAGTGAAATAATGGCGTGTGGATTGGCTCATGTCATCTGAAAGATTCTGCTCACAAGGGCTCCAACATCAAACTGGTTTTAATAATTAAATCAATAGACATTTCCTAGAGCAAGAAGCAGTGGCTGCATTCTGTAAGTTTTTTGTGTACTACCAAATCTTGTGTGCAAAATCAGATTGCCATCCTCAAGGTTAAAGAGGTTCCACTGTCTTAGTCTAAAAGAAAGAAGCGGTATCATTGAGTTACTGATCTGGTTCCAAGAGCAGCATTGAATTCAAATGGATGATCATTCTGCAGCTTTCCTTGCTGTCCCTTACAACTTTCCCTACTGTTTGATGATGAGTCAATAGACCAGAGGGTTGCACTTTGTTGGGTATGGTACTCCTTGTCTCCATTCTGTAATGGCAGAAGTTTTCATGCAAGTCACAGAACAAGAAGTCTCACGTTACCATTCAGGAATGGCATCTCTCTTTAAACTCTTCCCAGTGGCTTTTATGGCAATGAAGAAACCAAGGAGCATATTTTTCTTGCCATCTTACATGCTGTGTTTAGTCTTTATCTGGCAGCATGCCTGGAGTGTGAGGGTTGGTCTCCAGATAGATCTTTAAGTCTTTCTCCCTGCCAATTACCATCACTCAAATACCCTCATTATCAGTCGGTATCTTAAACTCTGGGTTACACCTCCTTTTTATTCCACTTCCAGAAATGGTGCTTCTAAAACAGATGCTTCTATTAATGATGCCACTCAGCTGACCATTTATGCCTGAAGATGGAGTTGAAAAGACAACAGTTTCGGAAAGAAAAGGTAAATAGTTCAATGATAAAGTTTTTATATACAAAAGTGCATTATCTCTACCTAATGTGACATAAAAATTAATGCTCTACAAAGGAGCCGAAATCTCTAAAAGTAAAATGATTTGCATATATCAATTAGATTCTTTATTTTGCTTACATGATTTTTACGCCAAGCCTCACAGATAATTGTAGTATCTTTCATCTCGGGTTTCCCTCATCCCACTCATTCTAACAAACATCTGATAACTTTCTCACTCCTGCAGTATTTCCACTTCTGTTTCTTAAAGTCTTTCAAGACATGAGCATAGAAACAAAAGACTGAAAGGGAATCTAATAAAAGTCATACTTATGTTAAACTTTGTGGCAATACAGGCAGCCCTCTGTATCTGTGGGTTCCACATCTGAAAATTCAACCAACTATGGATAGAAAATATTCAGAAAAAAAATTTCCTGAGAGTTTAAAAAAGCAAAACTTGAATTTGCACCACACTGGCAACTGTTTACATTGTATTTACAGCTACTTACATAGCATTTACATTGTATTATGTATTATAAGTGATCTAGAGAGGATTTAAAGTGTGAGGGAGAATGTGTGTAGATTATATGCAAATACTACACCATTTTATGTAGAGGACTTGAGCGTCCTCAGATTTCGGTATCCACAGGGGTCCTGGAACCAATCTCCCATGGATACTGGGGACAACTGTATATTCGTGTATATATGGGAAAAATACTTCATATAGGCCAAAGGGAGAAATAAATCATTTCCATTCTGTTTGGCAGTCTCACAGAGAGCTTCCAGAAGCTGGCATTTGAGTCGACTCTTGAATTTGATCCAGTACTGGACCAAGACATCCCTAATTTAGATAATAGAATAAGCAAAGCTACAGGAGAGGGAAATAGGAAATCTTGGTGCCTGATGAGTTGTCCGGGGGGATTTGAGTATCAGTGTGTAGAGGGTTTTGTAAGGTGGAATGATTCAAGATGGTAGTGTTGCAGCAAAGTGTGTTACAGCTCAGGGTTATAGCTCAGTTGTGACAGCTCAGTTGTGACAGCAACCTGGATCCAGGCGAGAGACCAAGCAGCACTCAGAGGGCTGAAGAACTCAGGGTTATTAACTCAGGTTTATTATGCCAGTGGGCCCAGAGGAGTTAACACTCCAAGCTCTGGACCCCATCTGTAGATTTACACAGGCTTTTATAGGCTACCAGTCTAGACTTTGCAACATTTTGTAACATCATATGCAAATAAGATATAACAAAGGTGACTAATTAGGAACAAGCTTTGTAGAAATGGACCAATCAGGAGTGAGGGAAATGGACCAATCAGGAGTTAGTTCAGGGAACCAATAGAATCTTAGGGATAAGTTCTGCTTTCCTAGAAGTAAGCCATTTCAGAGTTTAAAAAGCAAGATAATGTCGCAGGGCCAGGGAACCGAATGGTGCTGGCAGGAGGATAGTGGCCCTGCCTGGGGGTCCTGCCATCTTTTTCATCGGGCTTCCCACCTCAGTAGAAAGTCATCTTGGGCTTTATTCTGTCAGCAAACAGGAGATACTGGCAGGTTTAAGTAATACTACCTCTGATAAAGCTCACTTTATTTGCTCAAACAAACTTTAATCAACTAATCAATGCCTTGTTGAGATGGCATAATCCATTTGCCAGCTCTCCATCCAATGTGTGCTACTGGAGCTGCCTGCAGCTTTACAGCCACGAATGAGTGACCATGTTGGTCTTGAACCACTGGACTTTAAAATGTAAATCTGAAAGAGGAGGGGAGTACCTCACCTTCTTCTAGTCTGGAATGAGAACCAGGCTTGGGTACAACAACTGGGGGCTAACTGACTGGCAGTCAGAAAAAGACTTCAGAAACAAAAAAGGAGATGTCTTCTGGAATGCCCCTTCCAGGTTGTTCCCAAAACAGTTCTCATTGTTCTTCCTTTCTCTACCTCTTCCTCCCTCTCATTTTCTCCCTAAAAGAAGGAAAAATGGCGGAAGATCTATGTCTATCTGAAAAAGAGCTACCCTTTTTCCTCCATTACTTTCCCTACAAAGGTACCAGAGGGTACAGAAGCCGACTGCATTTAGTCAGATGGAATGCTTGACATACATGAGGCGTGTACCACAGATAGCTCATTCTACATGGCAGAAATTGGACATGGGCTGTATGATTTGACGTTAATGTGTCACATATAGTGGCATGTGGCATTCCATGGAGCACCCCACATATTGTTGCCAGAGTTTCTGGTGCAGTTAGCTTGACTGTTTCCTGTCTACTCCATCCCCATTTGCAATGCTTGATGCCTGAGGTCTTCCATCACCTCTTATTTAAAATACTGCAAGAATGTCCCAGCTGGTGGTGGTGGTGATGACAACAATGAGATAGTTAATTTTTATTCAGTAGGGCAGGATTTTTTGGGCATTCATTTTTTAAACCTTATTTTTAAATAATTTCAAACTTCTGGAAAATTTACAAGAAAGATACTTAGACTCAGTCGCTCAATAATTCAAATACTCCCCTACCTCTATTACCAACTTCCTAACTGCTCTTTCCCTGCAAACTCTGAGGCTTGGAAGAATCCACATATCTCACTCCTTTGATGAAATGGCTGAGCACTTCTGGAGAAAAGTACACGGCGATACAGATGGTTGGCACCACACATCACCCTTGGCAAGGTTCATCCATGTTTCAACTTAATCCTGTGTGGCTTCCAGTCCCACTGCCCTCACACAGGGATTCTAAACTTCTTTCTCTCCCTTTGTGTTCCTTCCCCGTGGCCACGCCCCCTTCTCTGGGTGCCTTCTACCACCTGAACAATCCAGGCTCTCAAGCAGAACCCACATTATCTTCTGGGCCCCACACCTCTATTTACTCCATGTGTACCCCAGCCTTTCCTTCCTTTCTTCTTCTCTCGATGAAGAGGTGACTTTCAACTTTTATAAAACCCATCTTATTCTCTGGATCCCAGCTTCTACTGCAACCTTACTCCAATAAATTATATCTTCTTCCTTCTATATCCTTAATCTCTCAGTTAGTCTATATATCTTCTCTTTTACTGCTTTCTTTTCAGCCACATAAATAAGCTCAGTTCTCTCTTATCTTTAGAAGTAAAACATCCCTTGATTTTACGTCTTCCCTTTAGCAATTGCCGTATTGTTTCAATTTTTCCCATGCATGAGATTCTTGAAATTAGTTTTCAATTACACTGACTCCACTTTCTCACCTTCCTTTCACTCCTCAAACCATTTCAATTTGCCCTCTACCTCTACTATTACACTGAAACTGCCTTCCCCAGGGCCACCCATGACCTTTTTTTTTTTTAAATTGTATGATTCCATTTATGTGATGTACTTAGAGTAGTCAAACCCGTAGAAACAGAAAGTAGAATGCTGGTCTCCAGGGGCCTGTGGGAGGGGGAATGGGGAGTTTCATGAGTACAGTTTCTGTTTGGGATGATGAAAAAGTTCTAGAAATGGGATGTGGGTGATGGTTGCACAATAATGTGGATGTACCTAATACAACTGTACACTTAAAAATGGTCAAGATGTTAACTTTTATTATTTTTTATTGAAGTATAGTTGGTTTACAATGTTGTGTCAACTTCTGGTGTACAGCATGTTTCAGTCATACATGTACAAACATATATTCATTTTCATATTCTTTTTCATTATACATTATAAGATATTGAATATAGTTCCCTGTGCTATACAGAAAAAAACTTGTTGTTTGCCTATTTTATATATAGTAGTTAGCTTCTGCAAATCTCAAACTCCCAATTTATCCCTTCCCACTCCATTTCCTCCCTGATAACCATAAGTTTGTTTTCTATGTCTGTGAGGTTGTTTCTGTTTTGTAAATAAGTTCATTTGTGTCTTTCATGACCTCTTAGTTGCTAAATCCAATGGACACTTTCCAGGTCTTACCTTTTTAAATTGTTCCCTCCCTTTCATCTTGTTTTCCCTTCAAAAATATTTATGAGACGTTGAGGATGCTCTAGTGAACCAAATTCCTACCTGGCCCTGTCCTTATGGAATGGTACAGTCCAGCCGGTGAAACAGGCATTAACCAAATAATTACATGATGAATTATTAACTGGAAATGTGATAATGCTACAAAGAAAATTTAAGTGGTATTATAAGAATAGAGAATCTAGCCTAATCTAGAGGGGAAATGGGCAAAAGAAATAGCCCCATGGAAATGGCATTTCAACAGAGATCTGCAGAATGAATAGTAGTTCACCCAGTTAGAGATGGGGGCTGGTGGAGAAGGGAAGAGCCTTCCAAGACATGGAAGCAACCAAAATGTCCACCAACAGATGAATGGATAAAGAACATGTGGTATATATACAGTGGAATATTACTTGGCCATAGAAAAGAATGCAGTATTGCTATTCACAGCAACATGAATGAACCTAGAGATTATCATACTGAGTGAAGTAAGGCAAACAGAGAAAGACAAATATATGATATAATTTATGTGTAGAATCTTAAAAAATAATACAAATGAACTTATTTGCAAAACAGAAACAGACTCACAGACATAGAAAACAAACTTATGGTTACCAAAGGGGTAAGAGGGTGGGGAGGGATGAATTAGGAATGTGGATTAACAGATACACGCCACAATTTATAAAACAGATCAACAACAAGAATTTACTGTATAGCACAGGGAACTATATTCAGTATCTTGTAATAACCTATAATGGAAAATAATCAGAAAAAAATATATGTATGTGTATCTGAATCACTTTTTTGTACACCTGAAACAAACACTTTGTACATTAACTATAATTTAAAAAAGAGAGAGAGAGACTAAAAATAAATTTCAACTCATATTGAAAAAAAAAAAAAGAATCTAGTTTCTCTGGCTCCCATTCTAGTGGTCTTCCCATTATCTGTTATCAAACAACCCAAGAAAATACTTAGTTAATAACCTGCAGGCAAGATGTATGCAACGTAGGTCTTTTGTAAAGGTGGAATGCTCAGAGATAAGTACACAGGTCCAAACACATGACTGAAGTGACCTAAAAGCTATAGAACAAATTGGGAAGCTATACTAATATTGAGTTTAGATACACGATTAATAAAAGTGAAAGCTGGCTAAATTTCATGGATTATTCATATATGGTGCTGTCCAAGCTAGAAGGGAGGGTAGGGTGTTGACTAGTCCATTAATTTAAAAAATAATAATAATAGTGGCAACTGGTCTTTGTTGAATCCTCACCATGAGTCAAACTCTAAGATAAATTCCTTCATGCATTCACTCATTTAACCATCACGTCATAGCCTGATGAGAGGTTTAGAAGTGTTAGTTGTCACCTAAGGTCACATAATTGGTGGCTGAGCCAGCATTTAGATCCAGGCAATCTTCCTGTAAAGGTTTGTTTTAAACCACTGTGCTCTCCTGCCTTTGTTAGTTAAATTTGTCTGTCCTCTGCACTAAGGCAGCTTTGACTGCTGGCCTTTTCTCTTTGCTGACCTCTTTTTAAAATTTTAAAAGGGGAAGGGTTATTCCTCAAAGTTATCCCCAATTGATAGAAAATAAAGGAAATGAACTATTATTTCTTTCCCAACCCCTTCTTTGAGTCCGAAAGAAAAATATTTAAGTGGATAAAGATATTTAATTGAAGATAAAATATGTTCATTTATAAGCCAGGCTTCATTACATTTTCTTTTTTATAAAAAAAAGAATATATAACTGTGCCTTATCTTTTATTTGTCTATATTTCCCTCTATTGTTTGGCATCACTGCTATCTCGGATTATAAACTCTAGATGGCAGTGATCAAGTTAAGGTTTGTACAGTGTCTGAACAATGGTATATATATTGCAGAATACAGAACAAACACCATTTGTAATTATAATAAGGGTAAGTTCTGGAAGAGGTAAACAAGGGTATAAAATTCATCTTCCGTATGGTTATTATTCCATTTATATGAGAAGTCCACTAAATTCACTGAACCATATCAGGCCACATCTGTTTGAAAACCTACCAGTTTTTATGAACATTAAATAAAAATGGTTAGATTTAATGACCATTGATCATACTCATGCGAAAACAATGAAAACGGAAATGCAGCAAAAAGGAGGCCACACTGATCAAGAAAGGAGTTGTAAGTGCTAGCAAGTTCAGTGTTTGATTTTTTCATATTTTCGAAAATCAAGTATCTGCTGCTTAGGCTCTAGAACTTTCTCTAACTGGAGGGCAAATTTTGTTTCAGTGTTGTTTTCTTTCTTGCTTAAGTATTAACTTCAGTAGCACAGACTCAGAAAAGAGTCCGCACGTATTTACACGTGAGCTTTACTCACACAAGTTAGGTTTTTGAACCTTAAGAGAAACCGCTCGGATGAACAGTTTCACCACAAGGAGAAGCAATGAATGACAGCCCTGAAACGGAATGAAGTTGGAGCCGGGGGTGGGGGCAGGGAGAGGCAGACAAGAAGTGAAAGAAAGTTCTCCTCGCTGCATTTTACAGGTGAAGCCAATTCCACTTGGATCAGACCTTCCAAGTTAGCATGACAGAGGGTAAAGAGAGGTGGAGCGGAAACTTGGAGTGACATTTTTGACAGCAAGGGACAGAAATAACTGTCTTTCAGAAGAGGCTGTCATAAATACAAGATCATCATAGGCATGAGTAGGATCCCCCTTCACAGAGGAAAGATGGCGCACGTGTGGGAGTTGAGGTGGGCTGCACAGAAGAGGCAGGCGGGAAGGCTGCCCAGTGCTGAGGTCAGGGGACTCTCAGATCCATTTAAATATCCCCAGTGAGCATTTGGGGAGATTTTTTTGAGGCACTGCCCTCAATTATTCCTATTTATAGCTGTTTCTAGCGTGGTTGAGCTGATGCATAACCAATAAATAGACAGGGTTAGGATTTCTATTAACACAAAAGTTTGTCTTGGTGCCCGTACTGAGATCCATTTATCCGTCAGGCAGAGGACAGAGCTCGTTCTTGCCTGATCAATACAGACATCACAGATCAACAACAAATCTCCATATTGCCAAACAGACCAGTCAATACCTTATTATTATTTAACAAGAATTTCATTGTCAGTGTGCTGGGAAGAAAAATATTAGTGGAAAAGTCTGCATGTAGTATTATAAATACTGCTCTCAGATAAAGGGCAGAAGATGGGAAGCACCGTATTATACGACAAATTGGCCTCAAGAGCTTTGGGAGCTTGTCAGAAGCCAGAGCTAACTGGTGATATGAGTTGGGCTGGTCAGTAGCCATCTTAGACCTCCAGTTCTTGTTGCAAAGAGAAGAGGGGTTGATCCAGTCGTCCCAAAAGCCTACCTTTCAGCTCTGAAATCCTTGACAAATAAACATTCTATTTTGAATTTTCATTAGGTTAAGGATTTAACAATCAGCTGAAACAGGATGACTAACCCGTAACATGTTCCAGAAAAATAAGAAATGACATGTTGAAGAGCATTTAAATTGAACAAAACAGACTTGTGCGTGTGCCACTATTGATACACAAATGTTGGATGTGTTTTACTGTATCTACCGAGTATGATTGATAGGCGATGCATCCATTTCAAGGTTTGTGAATTTAAGTAAATTGTTGTCAGTGGTATCGCTTCTTTAAAAAAAAAAATGATATCCTTACAGGGAACAGACACATTGAGACAGGATGTACATAAAGCATCAATTTACCACAAATATTCACTTACAATTGTGTAAAATTGTATATCTATGTGTATATATACATATATACGTATATGTAGTCGGGAGTTTTTCAGAAAATTTGGGGAGCATTTTTCAGATTGATTTATGCTTTTTAGAATGTTTAGCGTTTCTGTTTTGAAAACAACTTGTCTTCCTTTTCAAAATGTATGTGCTAAGCTGGCTCTGATGTCAGAGTGAGCTATTTTCACAGGATGGGGGCGGGCAGTCCCCCCTCAACAATTCTTTTCAGAAAAGAAGCCAGTGGTGGGAACGATGGCTGCGCTCACACAGTCTCACACCCTCAGCTCCTGTCCCGAAGCACCGTACAGCCCGCCACCGCAGACTCAGGACGAGGGTGAGAGGATGCAGTTTGTCTTTTACTGCAATGTTAAGTCCTTGTTTGCACCCTTTCCCTTTCTACACTGCCTCTTTCTTCCTCCACCTTGCATTAAATGTCCTCCCTTTGGGACGAAAACATGGGTAAGTCTGGTGCAGAAAAAGAAAAAGAAGCCAAGAGGCAGAAAACTTGTTTTCTCATCTCTCTCGCACTGCTGTTTTCCTTTCCCCTCTCGTTTCTGTCAGTATCTCACTTAGGCTGTGTTTATTTAAATCCTCTTTATATCCAAGATATTTTAGGTTTCCAATATTTTTACACTGAATAAAGATAGCTTTAAGTTTTTTAAATGTCTATCACAAGTATTTTACAGATTAGTTCAATTTAAAACATAAATGAATATCAAGTGGGAAAAAGCACATAGATTTTCTTCACAAAACTGATAGGCATCTGCTTTTACCTTAAAAGATGCCTTTCAAATTTATAATGGAGGTCACTAGAAGTAAGTCCATATTTAGCAAGATTGACTGAAAAAAAAAAGGAATGGATTTGATGGGAGCCCACCCTGGGTCTAATTCAGAAATTTCCATTTATGTCATGTCAGATTTGGGGAGACAGAACCCTCACTGAATGCACTGGGCTGACTGTCTCTAAGCTTGATACCCAGGGTTCATGCCTGCAGTTCCTGGCACACTCATAAATATTCATACCTCTACTAATAATTTGCAAGCCAAATTCATTTGGCTTTTTTCACCCCATCAATCTTACAATTAATAAGGGTGGTGCTCTTATTTCACTTTCCTCCAAAAGAAAAGATAAATGAAATAAAGAGTCATCCTGTAAATTTAAATAGGAGTGCCTCTCACTGATTAAAAGCTGATGTTATCATATAATGGTGGAAGGAGAGGCTTCAGTTACTTCTCTCACTGCTGGCTGGAGGGGGCGACGGGCACTGGCAATGGTGGGGGAGGCAAATGAGAGCCAAGGAAGCATCTCCAGATGTGGCAGCATGAGCCTTGATCTGAAGAGCTTTGTTATCTATTAAAATAAATGCATTGGAGAACTTCGAGATAGTATGTTGAAAGTGCGCTGTAGGGTGTTTGTTTATAAATTGCACTCTTACCTACCGTTGAGGTGGATGGACATTAAGTATAGCATGCAAATATCCGGAGAATTAGACTCGAAACTGTCTATAGGTTCTGGCTGCAGTTTAGAAATTTAGAGACATTTTAGAAAGTTGTCAAAATTTAGTCATTATTGTGTCCTGAAAGTGCCTGCCTTTGAATTAGCCTGAGAGCTGCATTGCTAAATCTAATTGTAAAGATGTGGTCTCCACCGAAACATTAAAGGAGGCGTATATCACAAAATGACTTTGCAAATAAATCATGGTCCATAGGACATGGTGTACAATGTCCACTCCCATTGGATTTTCTAAGATTGTTGATAGCAAAGCAGGAAAATCAAATTGAATATAATTTAGAAACAAAATTTTGATAATTGAGCTAAGTAACTTGAACTTGTCAATCACCTGTGACCTTATTCTATTTACACTTTTCACTCGAACATTCAGAAGCCCTAAGGCCAATAGATAAGCTTCAAGTACAAACAACTGGCCTGGCTCCGTGGGGTGGGCAGCGGACCCCTCTGAGAAGACGATTCACTCTGTGTTAGAATCAGAGGCCTGGATACGTGAGGAAGCAGAAGCAGCTGCACATTGTAGCCAGGTATTTGCCTTTAACTTTCCTTAAGGGGAACTTGCTTTAAGGCTGAAATACTCAAGGGGAGGGTGTGGCTCCATGGTAGAGCATGTGCTCAGCATGCACGAGGTCCCAGGTTCAATCTCCAGTACCCCTGTTACATAAGTAAATAAACCTAGTTACCCCTACAAATAAAACTTTTAAGCAAAGATTCAGTACTGTGCTATTTTTGTGTTTCAGTCAGTTTTAGGAGCTCTTGTCACTTGATTCTCTGTATTAGGCCCCTCCCCCCTTTTATTTAGTGAAGGCAGTGTAAGGGGACACTGGGCACTCTTAACGTTCTTTATCCTTAAAGCTTGTACTTAAGCATCTTGTTCCATAAAAGCACGTCGTGGTTCAGGTCAGTCCTTTAAAAATGTTGAAGCATTAAGTTTACAGCTTAATTTTTATACCTTAATTCTGTGTGAATATAATTACACACTTGATTTACAGCAAAAAAAAATTTTTTTTTGCTTTTTCCTATCGCTGTTTAAAATAGGGGAGTCAATGAGAGGGAAGCAAGCCTAATTTAACGGCGTCTCCTTCTGTTTCCTCAGACCTCAGGCAGGCTTGCTTCCGGGGTGACGCTGGTGGACAGAGCCCGCACAAGCCTCTCAGGCTCGGAGAGCAAGGCAGTGTTGTAAGGTGTCCTCAGCGTGTTTGGGGTTGGGATTCTTACTCTGGCCGGGTTTCTTCCTGGAGAGTATGGGGGGTTACTGGCTCTCTACCAAGCCCTCGTCAACCTTGTTTGGCTGGGGTCGGGCCCAGGGGATCTTGGAAAACTCACTGTTGGGTAATAGTCTCTCTCCTCTTCCCCCAACGACTTTGCCAAAAGCAGAATTAGATCCACCTAAAGCTTGTGGGGAATTCTGAGGACTTGGCTGTCGCTCTTCTAAGTCATCAAAACATGACACAGGGGTTTTCCTGTAGGGGAGCTGCTGAAGGGATGACAGAGGGTTCATCCGTGTGGGGTAGGAGGGGTGGGGGCTCTGATAGTCACTCTTTCTCTGATTCCAAAGCTGTTCCTGGAGCTAGAGGTGAGCCTTCCATCCCTGGGACCACCTGCAGTCTCGCTGCCCTGATGCCCCTGTCAGAGCAGAGGCTGCTGGAGCAGGCAGTGCTCAGGCCCTGCCCTGCCACCTTCTCGATCTTTAAAGGGCGCTGCAGGCTGAGCGCTTAACAAGTTGGGGTTTGGCTCTTCTGGTCACAGACTTCCTCGTTCGCCAGCGTGGGACCCCAGGCAGTCACACTGGCTGGACAGGAAGTGCCCGCCCTGCCTGCTTCTCCAGGTTCTGGGAGTGGTTGGGACCTGAGGACTCCATCTCTCCCTAATAACCTTCCCAGCAGCTGGGGGAGAGGTGAAAAGTGCCCCCCTTACCTAGCGCCCCCTCCCCCGCTGCAGGTGGGTATCCTCCACCAGGGCGGCCCAGAGCAGCAGGGGCCTCACTCCCCATGACACCCCAAGATCTTGTGGGGCACCAGCTGTGCTCTTCCTCAGCCAGAGGGGCCTGAGGAGGATTGCAAATATGTCTTTATTTCAATGTTTTTCCTTTCTCTTTTTTGAAGACTGGCTGCAGAGGTGAGAGAGAGAGAGAAGAGGGTAGGATTGGGTCAGAGAAGAGGACTCAATTCTATTACAGAACTTTGTGGCTGTTCTGTACACATGTGCCTAGGTTACCTCGGTGTGAGTGTGTGTGTGTGTAACAGAGAGAAGGAGGGAGGAGAGAGAGAGATACAAGGCTAAAGAATTGTAAACCAGGTTGGTCTGTGGAACACAAGTCAGAGGTGTACCAGATCCAGCTACCCTGGCCTCACCTTGCAGGTCTAGAATAGACATCTATAGCTCTGGGTTCATTTAACCCTTTTTGTTCATCAGTCCCAAGATCTTTCTTTTTTCCCCCAGGACCCAGAGAGAGAGGCTGGTGGGGAAAGTGGGGCTGGAGGGGCCATCAGCAGAGGTTCAGCCAAGAGAGCTGGGCTCCCCGGATGCCTGGCGGGGCTCCCCAGTGCTCACGCGCCCTAGCCTGCGGGGCTGCCTGCCTTCGAGTCCTTCATCCAGGCGAGAATTGGAGGCTTTCCTTTTACCAATTCAACTTGTTTTCTGTAAAAATGGGAACTATGAATCATGTTGATTATTTTTATTTTTTAAAGTCATATTAGCCTGAGATTATGTTTACCAGGCAAAGTGAAGTGGAGCACTAGGAAGAGTTGGGATAATTGCAGATAAAAACTACCACAAATGATAATTTGTGTTAGAGTGCAGATGGGCTCCTTTTGGACAGCGACTTGGACTGGCTGTGTATTTGGATAGAAACAACCCTACCTATATATTACTGTGTGGGGGCACCCAGGCTCATCAATATCTTAAACATCCCAATTCTATTGGATTTCAAAAGGTGGATGGTTGACACAGACCAAGAGCCTGCTTCTGTGTGAGTGTGTTTTGGAGAAATACTTTGGACCTAATGGCTCTGCCTTAAATACACAAAGACACACAAAACAGAGGAGGAGGAAAGATGAGGAGGAAAGGGGAAAGAGAGCCAGAAGAGTGAAAAAGGAGAAAAGGAGGTGGGTGTGGAGATGGAGGAGAGGGAGGAGGACTAGCGAGGAGGGAGACGGCGAGGGAGACAGAGACAGATTTTCACACGTGCAGACCAAGAGCTTTGAAGCCCTCGACCCCGACCCCCAAACCCAAGTGCATCTCACAAAACAGGTTCGGCTCGTATTTCAGGCCATCTCCCAGCCCCGCGTCCGCGCTCCCCGGGGCCCTAATTCACTCCTGGCCTCACCAAACAATGACATACGAACCTGGGAAAATAATTGCATTAGAGCAGATTACTTATAACCGATAGTTATCCGTCTTTTTCTGTTCGACAAAAGTCTATTAAACTCAGCACAGCCATTACCAGCTGAGCTCTAGAGCGCGCCTTCATTAAGAAAATTAAAATCATACTTTTGAATCTAAGCACAGCCTGTACAGGTCTCCAGAGCCCGTGTCAAGCCCCGACGTCTGCGTAAACCCGATTTTCCCGCGAATCCATCTCGGCTCTTTGGATACCGTGGGTCAGGGTGAAGAGATTGAGTGTGATGACAATTCCTGGAAGATAGGGATGTCTGCGCTCCAGAAGTACCATCTTTCTTCCCAGCCCCACACCCCCTCCCATCCCCCGCCGCCTCCCTCCAGGAATCTTTTCTCAGGCGCGTTCCAGTTAAAGGCACCACACCTGTGCAGGCGTGGCCCAGGACTGGGGAGCCGGCGGGGCGGGGGACCGGGAGAGGCATGGGATCGGTCCCCCGAAGCCGCGTGGGTGAACATCCCCAGCTGACGTCTGCGGCCAGAGGCCCGCTCCAAGTGCACGTGTCACACACTCCCACACGCACGCACGGTCACCCTGGTGCAGGGGGACACTGTCCCTTCCATTGCATTTTACACTTGCTGCAGGACCCTCGTGGCCTGTGAGCCTTTTGTCCACACAGGCACGGAAGTCTGGCCCCGGGACTGAGCAGGCAGCTGCATGTGCCTCGGATAGGGACCCTCTCTCCCCTTGGCCTGGCCTTCAGCCTCTGGGGGCCTAGTGGGGGTTTCCTCTTGGGTTTGGCAGGAGCCTCAGTTCGAGGTACCCCTTGGAGATTCTGGGGGAAATCGGCCCAGCTCCTCGCCTGTCCCGCACCCCAGCGAGGGGAGGGAGGGAACAGGTGGGGAGTGCGGGAGGGGGCCGGGGGGCGGGGTGGGGGGGAGAGCGACACCCCTCTCCCCTCCCGTGGTGGCCTCAGGGTAACCGCTCCCAGTGCTCCAGCTGAGGTGGGAGCTCCAACTCCACTTTCAACTGGAAACGTTACCAGACAGGAGAGCTGTCTGCTCGATTTCGGAAGGGGCGCGTTTGCATTGATTTTCTGTGGCATCTGGAAATGGGCAGGGTCCAAAGAGTAATTTCTAGCACAGTTTATTTTTTGTTGTTCACCAGCGCCCTTCGTTTCAGCATCGTGCTTTTAAAAATGTTAACTACTCTGTATTTCTCTGAAAAGTCTGCCCAACTCAAGTCTCCAAAGGAAAACAAAACGGCGTTGGTATTTTGGGGGGGTGTCTTTTCCTAGGGCTCTGGGAGCAGAGATGCACTGTTTCCATTTTTGTCAGAATGCCCAGTAATAGAGTTCTCACCCCTCTTTATGTCTAATGAGGGCTTTGAGGTTTATTAGGGGAAAATGGCACACACCCCCTCAGCACTCAAATACAGGATTAGGTGGAGCTTACTTGAAAGTGTATAATATTGTTGTCCCTTGGCAAGTGTCTAATTCTCTTTCCCATAATTTCTGTTTGACACAAAATCCTACAAAATTCAAGTGATGAAAGTCAGCGAATAGATGTGGACAACCAAACATCTTTTTACATCTCCACAGCTTTCAACGTGCTAAACTGGTGGGTATTAAAAGTCTTTTTTTTTTTCAGGGAAAAAGAAAATAAAACAAGTTCACCGTCACTGTTGCTGTTAGTGTTTTCTTCTCCTCAAATGCAGACACATCATTAGATTTCTTTTTCCTTTGTAGCAAAGGATGAGGAAATCAGAAATGAATAGCAGCCTTTTAACAGCAGCAAATCCAGGACTTTTGAGATGGTTTTCTTTGCTTCTGTTTTCCCTTCCTTGCCCTTCAAGCAAAACAAAAACAAAGATAAAAAGGAAGAAACGCCATTCCTAGTGGAGAGTTTATCTTGTTGCCACAATAAAGGGGTGGAGACAGTTAACAGCTATTTGAGATGATAATGCTTAGTGATCCCATTCATTTAATCATAATCTTCAAGTGGTTTAAGATGAATGGCAAGAGGTGTTTTTGGTCTCTTCCTAAGGACCTTTGCATTAATTTACTTAGAACATTGACCAGACTGTCAATGTCTCCAAATTTCATTAAGTCGAACTGAGACAAATACAATTAGATTTTCATATTCTCTTTCTCTGTGAGAATATCTCCTGGAATTACTTTTATTTGGATTTGACTGCAATGAGGGACACTTCCTTCCTTTTCTTTATCAGAGGTAGAGAGAAATAGATATATAAAATATGTGTGTTATAGGTGCACATATATACATATGTATTTGAATGAACCAATATTGTTTGCAGATAACTTCCCTTTCCCTTCTGAGCTTAATGAAGACCTTTCAAAAAGTCAACTCCAGTGGCAGGAGGCAGATTCTGCCTCACCCAGACCAGGATTTCTGTTTAAAGTAAGTTTGAATGCACTGAACTTCTTCAAAACAGACCAAAATAATAATAATAATAATAATGAGAACAACCTGGAGTATAAATATTTAACTTTACCTCAGTCGTCACAATAGCCCCAGCAATTCTTCAAACACAACCTGACTGAGGCATCACTTCACTGGCGCGAGACGGGGCTGCCTCTGCCTTGCCCTGGGAGCTCCGCTCCTTCCCTGACGTCCCCGGGTCCCCGTCCCGGTCCGGAGCGGCCCCAAAGAGGAGGGTTGGAGAAGGCGTGACGCGGGGATTTCTAGGGAGAAGCGAGGCAAGAGGATTTTTAAACTCCAAGGTCCTGATCCTCTGGCTAGGCAGGAACGCCAAGAGCCCCACCTTTCCCCTGCCGTCCTCCCTGCACTGTGTCCTTTCGCCCGCGCCTCCTTTCTCAGAGCTGTATTCGCCCCAGTCCCGCAATCCAGCACCTTAAGAAAGCAACCCCCCCAAACTCCCTACAAACTAAAGTCGTTCCGCACTGCTGGCTGACACTTTCTGCTGGGTCTAGCTGTGGTCGGAAGGCTTTCCGCGTAAGCGCTGCCCCGCCAGCGCCTTTCCCTGGAGGAGAAGCTGGCGGCGGTGGCAGGTCGGCCGGCCCGAGGTTGTCCGGGCTCCCGCTACCTGCACGCCCTCGCTTTACTGTGGTCAGAATCCCGGGAAGACTCACTGGGACGCCGAGAAAGCGCCTCCACGCACCGAAACGGTTGAAAAATAATCCTAACACCCTCAAATAGTAGCAGTCGCACATTTTGCATTGCCGTGAAGCACCCAGGTCAGATCAAGTGTCAAAGACGGTGGTGGTTTATTTTGGTGCATTTCAGCTCCCCTTTCCGTTTCCAGCAAAATTGAGAACACGGGCGAAGACAGAACAGGGGCTTCCGGGGGGGAAAGACGTGTGTGCGCGCGTGTATGCGTGTGTGTGTGTGTGTGTGTGTGTGTGTGTGTGTGTGTAGGTAGGTAGGTAGGTAGGTAGGTATGGTGCCAACTTTTAAGCACATTCTCTATTTAAAAACAAAAACAAAACCCGGACAGGGGCCAGTATTTCTTTGCGGTGCAGGAAAGGGTCATTCAAGACAAGGAACTGTCTGAATTCTGAAAGCAATTTCGCGGGACCTAACTGAAATAGTAAGAGTTCCCTGGGAGTTTAATTTTGCGAGGCTGTAAAATGTTGTTTTGTATTGGCCTTTCCCCCCCAACAGATATCCATTTTTAAAAAACTTCTACGGCAGCTATTAAAAACACTTCCTTGGACTCGAAATCTACAGCTCGGCAGAAACAAACAAGCCCCAGCAAAAACCTAGAGAATAAAGAGATTAAGAAGGAGAAAATGTGTCCTTTTCTTAGTCATTTGATAGTTTATTCCCCGGAGGCCAAGTGAAGATGGGGGTTCGTATTTTATTATTTTATTATTCGTATTTTATTAGTATTTTATCATTTATTTATTTAAGTGTTCAGCCTTGACAAACTATTCCCCTGCCGCGGGGTTCTGCTGCAGAACCAAGGTGGGGGCGGAGGAAGGAGTCAGTCAAGGAGGGCGGGGGGGCGCAGAAAAACACAATTTGCTTCTCAGGGGGCTGACCCGCAGCGGTCTACTCCGCTGGCCAGCAGGGGGCGCTCTGATGTTATCTCTGGACGAGACAACCGAGCCGCTCCAAGCCGAAGACAGGCTTTGCAGTTTTACGCAGCTGCAAAAGGAAGGGGTGGGGGGGAGTGTAGCTCCTAAATCCTCAACAGCTATTCCACTTGGGTTATTTACCCTCTGCTCAGCATCATACGTCCGTCTCACTTTACCTACCCAGCCCGCTTATAATGCACCCACCATCAACTTCTTTTCGTCTGCATCTATGCAGCGCATGTATAATCTCTCTCCCTAGCCTTGAAACATACATTAATGCAACTTATTAAACGCGACGATGAATAGTCAACATTTTTTTTCGCCTGTTAGTTCCGCTGATCCAAGCAGGATTTATTTGCAGATCTCACATCCTGGAACCATAATGCGTGATTTTTTCCCCTTAAATAAAATTGGTCAAATGTTGACAACCTTTAAGCCAATCTAACACTCAAGACTAGTGATGGGAAACTAATGAGAAAATATCAGATCGCCCGGCCTGAGGGCTGCCAATTAAATCTTCGCTGATTGAAAAATAAAAGCGGACTTGGGGTGTGAGCCCAGCTCAACTTCAACTATTAATTTAACATTGCCGGGGTCCATACCTTCTCTCCTCTAAACTGCTTCTCCTAATAGAGCTTCTTCCTCTCTCATCCCTCAACCTAAAAGCCAAATGTTATTTCGCCGAATATTTCAAGAGGTCCAAATCAGGATGATCATTTCTTACACGGTAAATATTAGGCCTTTAAGCAATATGATTTAACTAATTAGAAAATTTACATCATTAAGTCTCAGGGAGAGAAAAAAAAAGAAACAAATCTGCCAGTCATTTTAAAGGAGACAGGCACTACTGAAGTGTGAAGAAATCGGCTCTAATTCAAAAAGGCAATCGGGCAGAAAAAGCCCTCAACATTACCCTGCTAGTTATTAATCAGGAAAGGCTCTCTCTCCTCCCCACTCCCCCTCCTCTCTTAGCACTGAGTTTAAGTTCGTCTTTTTGCCAGTGGCCCATGTCATATTTATATTGAGGTTTTGTCTGCTAAAGGATTGAGATCTGAAAATGTTTCCATATGAAGAAAACAGAATCCTCAAAGGGAAAAATGTTCACAGAATCACCTTTCTTCCAGACAAGTAAATCTGTTGTGATAAACAATCCTCACTCCTTCTTTATTTTTGATTCATTCTTCTGGGTTTTTTTTTTTCTTCTTCTTCTTCCCATTAAGTTCCTATTTTGAAACCTGCTTGGTGAGAACTAGATAAAGTCTTTGTGTTCTGCTCCCCTCCCCCTCCTTGCTTGCACCCCTCCTTCCGCCAAGGCGAGAAACTTAGACTGAAAGCAGAAAAGTACAAATACATTAACAAAGCCCCACTTGCTTGATAAAAAGGCCATGGTCTAAGCTTACATGTCAGGAATCTAAGGGAAGGGGGATCAATCCCGTGGGTCTAAGGACAAAAGATGATGAACTAGAAATTTCCCCCACTGATGTGTAATATTTGATAGAGTGTGTGTGGTTAAAGTGAATAGGAAAGGCAGGCAGGTGAGAATTATTTTAAAGTGCATCGTGATGTTGTGTGGCTTTTTCTCTCGTCCCTCCCCTCCTCTATTCAAGCTTAAAGCAGCAGCCTCATTATATCTAGGTGCCCCTTCCCACCATACTCTTACTTAAGCCCTTGGTGCACCACACACATAGCCCTTTCCCTGGTCTTCTCATTCCCAGAAAATTAACTGAAGAGGGAGCTGCAAAGGAACTTAGTAAGTAGTTCCATTTGGAAACTCAGGCCCTTCCTGACATCTCTGAGGACTTATTCTTAGATTCTGGGTTAAAAAAAAATTAATAGCAAGCCTAAGGTATTCAATT
Source organism: Vicugna pacos (assembly GCF_048564905.1). Taxonomy (NCBI): domain Eukaryota; kingdom Metazoa; phylum Chordata; class Mammalia; order Artiodactyla; family Camelidae; genus Vicugna; species Vicugna pacos. The sequence continues at coordinate 26,326,363 of NC_132992.1, read as the reverse complement.
TCCCTTCAATATTATTTCTTTTTAAATTACAAAGCAGTCCCAAAGGCTCATTTTTCTGTCTTGCCCTATTCTGTTCTTACTAGGTACCATTCCAGCCTCACTTTCTTATCCTCCTCTCGGCTTTACAATCTAAAAGTTTCACTACCTTGCTTCCCACCAAGTCCCTGGGCCTGGAATTCTCAAGTCTTTGGGCTTCTGCGGGCCTGGAGCATCCCTCCAACGTTAGTCCAATGCCATTCTTCACCCTACCAGATTTCAACTTTGCAGGAGAGAGCAGTAGCAGACCTGGGCTATTAACACACCACAGTTAATTCTCTGCGGGAACTTTTACTAGGTGGGACGTGTGGAAGGAGAAAACATCTGTAAACAGTGAGCGCTCTTGAGGGTGGGGAGTGAGTTCTGACACAGAGGCCAGAACACATGATATATGGCAGAATTTGTGAAAGCACCAGTTGAGAGTTCAATTTTGGTGAAATGAGGAAAGGAAAGAGAAAAGAGGGGACATTGGGAAGAATGCACCCCCAATTTAGCTTTCTTTCTGACCTTCACGGAGCTGATGGGAATCCAACGTGCTCCTCTTTGAGAAAGATGAGAGCAAAATGGACACTTCTGTCACCTTCAGGAGGCGGGACACAGAGAGGTGAAAATATAGAAGACAATGGCCTCTGGCGCTGGAGGGCCCCCGGCCGGCTCCCCACCCTTTGCCCCATCCCTCTGCAACCCTCCTTACCTTTGTTGCTTGGATTTGATCTGACACACTGGGTGTTCCTGGGCTGGGTTCTTTGAGAGGAAAAAGACCCCGAGAATCAACCGGTCTCCTCCTGCATCTACCCCGAAGCCAAGAAGCATTACAATGAAATTTACAGCACCTTTAACAACTTGCAAGTAAAGCATTAAAGTTCTCTTTAATTGAGAAAATATTGATTTTTAAGTCTAGAAAAAGCGAAATCGTAATTTAGCTGCAAACTTTCAGGCGAGAATATAGCATATTATGTCGCCGTATTACAGGTCCACCCTTTATACCCCTGCAACCTCACATCTTTAATTGCATTACTTTATGAAGTGATAAAGACAAAAGATAACCCGACTTAGGCAAACGCTATAAAAGAAAAAAGAAAAAGAAAGAAGAAAAAGAGGACTTACAGTAATTTCCTTTTCCAATTTTTAATAAAAGAATTGTCTCCCCTCCTTTTTTTTTTCTTTTGAAGCAGAAAAAAAAAATGCCCAAAGGGGAGGAAAGAAATAAAAAGAACGGAAAACCACAGACCAGTCTAAAAGCAACTCACATTAGCAAATCCGTTGATATTCTTTACCAATGGAGAAATGAAGCCAACACATTTAGAGAAAATGCATTCACGGGCAAAATTGCATCCTCCTTTAAACGAAACAAACCTAGGTCTATTTTCTTACTTTACTCCCTCATCCTTTTTGGGGGGCCGGGGGGCAGAATCCATTGGTGGATAGGGAAGGGAAAGAAAATCAGGCTTTCTATGTTATTTCTGTATCGGTTTTTGGTATTATAGAGGAGTAAAGAAGTTTTTGTGTGGTGGTTTTTCATTGATCAGTCACTCTGAGCTAATGTAATTATCCTCATCAATAGGAGGCTGCAGAGAGAATCATTATGTGGGTGACATTGATAAATGATCGCCCAGGAACGGCCCTCTCGCGGGCAACCCCCACATCTGACCCTCCCACACACACAATGTAGTCATAGAAACACCTAGAGAACCTCGGGCACCGCCGCGGAAGGGGCAAGAGAGGGAAGAAAAGCCTCGGGGGCCGGGGTGGGGGCGGGGGCGAAGGGGGGCGGCCGGTCCCGGATCCAAACCAGTTCTGGCGACAAAAACTGCCAACGGCGGGGACAGAGGAGGGCGTCGCGGGCGGGAGAACCCTCCTTCCCAGCAGCAGACCCTCGTGCAGTTGCTCACAACAAAGTGAAAATCCGCCCTCCAGACGGACCCATTCCTCCACACCTTTACCATGTGCGGCCTCACTACCAACAACATCTGATGTTTGCCGAGACACACGTTCAAATAGGTTTCTTCAAATGAGCTAAATAATTAAGTTACAAAACCTGTAAGCATCTCGTTCTCACGAAGGACCCTCCCCTCGACTGCCCCCGGACAAAAAACCCCAAACAAACCAAACCCACAGATCCATCTGAACAAAGACGGCAGCTGGGCGACCCCCCCTCACCACGGCGTTCCCCCCAGTTATTTACTGGGCGACCCGTTCCTTTCTCTTCACCTCCTAACCTAGTGCCTCTGATTATGAGATAATGGATTTTGCGATTGTTCCTGTCAGGGAAAAAAAATCCCCACCGAACCCCACGTTTTCATCTTTTGACTGTTTTATTTAAGCCAATGGGAAAGTATTGAGAGCAGTAATTGATTCATAATGATCCATAAATCGATGTCGGAGAGCTGGGGGTGGGGGTGGAGGTGTATGAAGAGTAAGGGCGGGGGGGATGCTGTTTATTTATTTTATTTCTAAAGCTTCAGCTAAAGTAGCTTTGACACTGTTGGGGCTGGAGGGGAGGAGCTGTTGGGCTCTGCTGGATCATCCATCATCGCTGTCACCCAGAGTCTGCCCCGAGGAGCCGTAGACGCAATCTCCCTTCTGTCTCTACACCGAAACTATTAATATTAAAACCTCCCTTCAAACACTGCCCCGACGGTCTCCATTCTCATCACCATCTGACCGGCCTCCCCCATCAGGCCCGCGCTTCGCCTGCGCCGCCGCAGCCTGCTCCCAGCCCGGCCCCGACGGAGGGAGCGCCACGCCCGCGCGCGCCGCCCCGAGTCGATTACAGCGGCGGCTAGGTGCCCCCTACTCCCCACCCACCCCACACACACCCGTCGACTTGGAGCACGTCTGTCTACCTCTAACACACACACACACACGCACGCACACACGCAAAGGGAAGGCCAGGTGAGGGCGGGGGCAGCCCCTTGCACGCGCCCGGCCCCGGCCCCGGCCCCGGCCCTGCCTCCTCCCAGGCCGCCGCCGGCACGTTCGCACCCACCCGGCTCCGTGGGCGGCGGGGCGCAGTGGCTGCGAAGCCAGGGCCACTCGGCACATCCAGACACCCAGACACTGGCCCTGCTAACACAGTGGCAACTTGCAGCGGAGGTCCAGGCTCCTTATCAAATGGCTGGCCTGCAAGACTAATGGGAACTTGTGGAGGATCCCTGTCCGGTCGCTTTGAAGGAAGGGCCCTCCTCTGACAGCTGCTAGAGATATTAGCCACATTTCCCTTCCCAAGTCTGCTCCGGGTTAACAGGCCCACGGGGGCGGGAGGGGGCCGGGAGGCCAGGAGGATCCTGACGGACTCTTCTCGGCAATTCTAAGCAGGGTGAGCTGGGGTGAGTGGGGGGCGCCGACCTGGGGGGTGGGAGGAAGAAGGGGTGGATGAAGACACAGACTTTCCTGGTCTTTTCTCTTTTTCCTTTCAAATGTGGCTTCTTCCTCAATTCCCAACCTTAACAGATGGCGACTGCAGTTCTCTCAGAATTTCTTAAAGAAAGGGAAACCTTTGGAATTTATTTCTGCTTTTGCTTTTCCATATAAATAAAAAAGTGTTTTTATATTACTCTTGTTTTGGAGAACATAAGCAATTTTATTCAGATTACAGTATTTCCTTTAACACTATATGGTTGTCAAAACACCATTCCCAGTTTCTTTGCTTTTGACAGCTGAGTCTTTCTTAAATATACCCAAATCGGAACTCTTTATACTAAATAGTAAACCCGAGATAGGAGCAAGTGCCTTCCGAGGTGGTATAAAAAAAGCATTATAAAAATTGGACAACCCTACCACCTCTCTGTCTTAGCATTTGGGAGGGGGGGAGAGGAAGCAAGGAAATGCAAACAAATATTATTACAATTATTATTCATCTCCACATATTTAAGCAAGTTAAGGTTAATATGATAGGATGTGAAGTTGTTAAAGAAATTAATCCTGAGGTGATTTTATTCATTAAAACCAAAGGTAGAGAGTTCTGGGGTCTAAACTGTAATGAAATAGCTTAATAATAATTTCACTGAACACTTTCTAAACATGAGCCAACTACAAAGTAAACCCTTCAGTATTTACTGAGAGGAAACGAAGAAAAACTTTGCCAAAAATCTTTTTCAGCTGATGTGAGAGTTAATTTATAAATGGGGAACTTGTCAAAATTTAAAGCGTTTAAAGTAAAAAATACAGGTATTTAAATTTTGCAAAAAGATGCTGTGTGAAATGGGGTAACAAAAATAAGGAAGAAGCTCTCTGTTTTCCAAGTGGCACAGAACTTCTCCATTAATAGTTTGTATCAGAAGTGTTATTTCTATGTTTAAATGGCACAAGACTAATTAAACTAATAAATGTATTTAATTAAAATTCTACCTAAAAATAGTACAAAACAACAATGGAAGTTTATTTCCTTGTTCCTTTGTATACAACTTTTTTTTTTTTTGCAATGGGCAGATGAATCACAAATAAAATACAAACTTGGATTTCTGAGAGAGTGAACTATTTCCCTATCAAACTGACATCACACAACTAAGCTGAAATTTATGATAGTATCCTTTCTGAACATTGGATTCAAAGTTTGGGTGTTACAAAATTCCAGGACAGTATATTTATTTGAAAAGTTGAGGGGGGGCGTGCAAATTCCTCACACCTTTTTTCACTTTGCACACTTTAGCAGGCATTGTTTGGGCAATATCAGTAAGCTAAAATTTCCACGAATGTTGCGTGAAATTTTGAACAGGGCATTATGCTGCCTGTTTTTGTCACTGTTTTAGAAAAAAAAAATTTAAGTTTAGTGACCAAATCCTCACACTAGCGTGCCTGCACATGGAGGTGTCTGAAATAAGACATCATGGTTTAATTTATATTAATGATTAAGTAATCTTTTCAACTCAGGATTTCAAACTCCATAGAAGTTATTTACTCATCTATGAACATCTATATGTAAATTTTAATTTACATATTCAACAGTATTTTAGTAAGTAAGGCAGAGAAAAAACACAGGCAGATGAATTATCTTTGAGCACAGACGTTAGTTATTTCTTGTGATGTAAAATTAACCCTGAAAAATCCCTTTATTCTGGCAGAGGATGAACATGAAAAGATTTATCTGGAAGTTTGTTTGTTTGTTTTTTTAATATCATGCATCTAAGTAGGAGGTTGGACATGTTGGTGATCTTTTAACCTGGCTCATAACACACACACACACACACACACACACACACACACACTTTCATACCTTTAGAAGTTTTCTGCTGGTAGAATTTATAGGCCAAATATATACCAAAAGCCTACAGATGGTTACCTTAAAAAATGGTTGGTAAGTTAAGTTTCAAATATATTCAATTTCTAGGGGCAAAGCCATCACTTACTTTCACCCCTACATAGAGTAGGCACTGTGCCACCTTGCCTTAAAACTATTAAAAACACAAAAGCCTAACAAAAAATCAAAAATGAAATATTTATTACCGCATTTTGTGACTTAACACCTTTTTTTTTAACATAACGTCACAGTCCTCATACAAGTATTTTAATGTAAATTTGACAAAGCTTAAAGGTAACAGCATTTTCTTCTAGTGAGGAACACGTGCTGAGAAAAGAAGAATTCATGGACATACAATACCAATTCCACAGCAGATCTGATACTAGCAAAAACATTCTTTTTTTTTTCTCAGTTGAGGTAAACACATAGAATATCTAACATGAAACAATTAATAGACTGAACTCTGTACGAAGTTTGTTACAGTTTTCTCTTGCTTCTTTTTAATCCCCCAAGCTTTGAGTTTCTGATAAAGTCCTAGTCGTGGTGCTATGACCATTAGTAACTTTTTTTGTGTTGAGGAAAGCTGCCCAACTTAAGATTGTTTTGTCCACAGCCAAGGCTTAGAACTCCTGGAAGAAGCTCCCGCTCTGTCTTTAAATCTTCACTGGCAAGCTCTTTGAAGAAGAGTCCCCCAAAATAATAAGAAGAATTGGCTTATGAAGCACAAACTATAAAGATCTGTTTGAAACTAAAGGACACATTTATGGAGGAACAAAGGCCGGGCATGAAAACACATTCTTGAAGCCGGAGTCCGAGGGATGAGGTTCAGCCAAACGTTCACCGTGGTCTCCAGCGTGGGTTCTTTTCTCATTGGCCCAACAGGTTCAAAATATACCACAGTCTCTCCTGGATAGTGAATTCACTGATGAACCAAGACAGTCATTCTTTTGGGAACAACACACATAGTGTGGAAAACAAGGATATATTTTTTTTCTCTTCTAAAACTATTTGAGGCAACATAACGGAGTGATCAACAGAAATGTACAAGTTTAACTTAGTTCCTATCTTTATACTACAGTAGTTATAAC